>NC_134486.1:87448191-87580691 GCF_040206685.1 Ascaphus truei
TAACTTAAACACTGCAGATGACTACTTAGCTCATCTACCATTGTGTTAAAGCAGCTGCAATTAATATCTCATCACAGCATACACTTCAACAGAGGGGGTGGGGTTCAGCACACACACTAATTACAGCCTCATTTCACGGTCAACTTAGTTCACACCATTTGCACCTGTTTCAAGTCATTGAAAGGTGTGGCTGATTAGGCTTTTTGGGGAAGGGAATACCTTTCTTACAACCTGAATAGCACAACTGAAGTTAATCACACTCATTTGAAAGCTTAACTCTAGCTACTAAATGCCCCAACAACTCATTACTTATCAAAGCGTACGTCACACATTAGTTCACTCATATCTATAGTTGAACTACTATGAAAGACACATTATCACACACTGCATGTGTTGTCTTGTTGAGTCACAGCCACATTCAGGTGTGCCACATCTTCGATTAATGTACCACACATATCCTCTACCAAAAACAACACTTTTTGCAATATGACCACCTTCATGATAACCATTGTGAATGGTCATCTCATGATAGTTATGTACATTATGATACTGATATCACTACACAACATATGATTTTTATGTACTCATTTAATCTATTTATCCTCACGCATTACTGCAGAAACATAGTATGTTGTATGTTAGGGAACTCAAAAATTCTAAGTACACAGGCATGTACAGTGTTATTACAACTATTTATGTTCACTTTCACACACATTTTCGGTTAAGGAACTGATGTTGTTAGTTAATCATAAATACAGAACATACAATAAGTGTTTGTTCAATATTTACACATGTAAATGTAAAACTTATGTTATTGTTATATATAGTTGCCCCTGGAGGACATGTGTCACCTGAGATGGAACAAGTGTCTTCACCTGGGTCAGCCAGCTCAACACTACTAGAAGGTGAGTGTATCATTTGCTGGCCATATAATATGTGCTCTTCTATATGTTATGTTGTCATGTGCATTATTTGTTTTGCACATCTTCTTTAAATAGGATTACTTAGTGTCAGTGAAAATTAAGTGTAAGGCAACATGTATTGTGTTAGTGATGTTAATTATCATGTAGGACTTCTGAGTTTAGAGCAACTTTTCATTCATTCATATTTCATACTGAGTCCAAACATTATTCGTAAGTCAAGGTAGTTTTTAATGAGGTTATAAAACGTATGCTAACATGTTAGGTGTTACTTAGGACACAGTACAATTACATAGTAACACAGCATACATTAACATGCCATTTAATAATGTGTACATTTCTTTTTAGAACATCATGGTGATGAGGATGATGAGTATGATGAGGATGACGCCACAGAAGAGACTGAAATACAATCATGTGACCATGAAGAGGTGCCAATAGAAACTGTTGTACCGCCAAATCGTCCATCAACTTCCACATACGATGCAATTGTAGCTTCAGAGGGAAAAATAGTGGACGCAGAAAATCGTCGCCATTCAGACATGATGACAGTGCTGGAAAGGATGATTGGACTGCAGGAAGAAACAGTATCACAATTGGCACATCTCCACAGAGTCTTCATTGAAGTGCCTAAACAGTTGCAAAAAATCAACACCTCATTCGAAGCATTAGTTGTTCAGCAAACACAAGCTAATTACTGGAGAATGACTAATGTACCACAATTCAACACCTCCCAGCCAGGATCTGTTCATGCAGGTCAGTTTTCACCACATTCATCTGATATTCATTCACCAGGCCCAAATGTTACCGGTCAAGTAGCAGACATTGCTGTGCAGGTTCCTGATGACATCCTACCGCTGCCATCTGTACAAATTCAGCAGCAGACACCTACAAAGGAGGCGACAAAAACAAAACAAGACACACATGAAACAGACCAACCATCACTTGTGCAGTGTCTACCAACTTGCTCACATGTGTCACTGGGCACAAGCCCTGTCCGTGAACAGTCACTACCCAAAAGCCCTGTAGGTGAGTCGCTGCCCAAAAGCCCTGTAGGTGAGTCGCTGCCCAAAAGCCCTGTAGGTGAATCGCTGCCCAAAAGCCCTGTAGGTGAATCACTGCCCAAAAGCCCTGTAGGTGAGTCACTGGCCACAAGCCCTGTAGGTGAGTCACTGGCCACAAGCCCCGTAGGTGAACAGTCACTGGCCACAAGCCCTGCCCGTGAAGTGCCAGAGGCCACTCAAAGTGGCTCTGTTGTGCCTAAAGTTGGTGGCAAAAGAAAAAGGAAAATTCAAGAGACAACAAGCAGGCCTGTTACTCGCTCGCAAAAGGAACAAAAAAAATAAATGTTATAATTCAGAAAATATGTCTTTGGCCTTGTTTTGTTGACTTCAGATTATCTAATTACTATTGTATGTATGCTGAAGACTGTGTTGTTTCCAAACTTTCAACTATGTTCTTGTACACGTGAAGTTTTGGAAATGTTAACACTCATAATTAATTGTGTTATAAATATTTATGTTGTAATCGTCTGTTCAGTAATGGTCCACCAGGAGCCAGTTGCTAAGTTTAGAGAAGCTGCCATTGACTTTGCAGCAAAACATTGCATTTGGGTGTGTTAATTGATGTAAGAATTGCATATGCATATTAGTCACATGCAATTATTAAAACACCTAAGTAAGTGCAAACATCTTTCTTGTACGTGTACAGCAGGATTATGTGTAAATTATTACTTACCTTTGCCTTGCTTGGCCATTGTAATTTTGTCCTTTAATCAGTTGTGTGTTCGTTTCTATAACATCTCAGAATGTATAATAATATATATACACACACACACACACACACACACACACACACACACACACTGAGTGAGTGTGAGTGTGAGTGTGTGAGTGTGTATATATATATATATGTATATATGTGTATATATATATGTATATATATATGTATATATGTGTATATATATATGTATATATGTGTATATGTGTATATATATATGTATATATGTGTATATATATATGTATATATGTGTATATATATATGTATATATGTGTATATATATATGTATATATGTGTGTATATATATATATATATATATATATATATATATATATATATATATATATATATATATATAGTACTATATAAACTGGTATACACAAACTAATACACTTCATGCTTCCTTGTGAAAGCACACTATTTTAATAATACAGGCCTAATGTTTGAGAAATATCCTAAGTATGAGACTCTAACAGTATTGTGCTTAAACAAATGTTTATTACTTCATTCAATCATGTTTCTCACCATTTAAATAGGTTTCATACAAGGTATACTTAATGCCATCAATGTTGTGTGTACTCCTGCAATATAAAAAAAAATAAAATATTATATATAAATATATATATATTTTTATAAGAGATATATTTATATATATATATATATATATATATATATATATATATATATATATATATATACACACGTATTTAAACTCATGCAGACAGGGAGTTAACCAGACTTTCACATACACACAGAAATGTAAGCGGGGAAAAAACATTTCTTTTTGCAGGTGTGTTTTTACTGATATGCCTGGCTAAGAAATATTTTCACACACTGGTCTTTGTTAGTTTTCAAAAAAACACTATGTGAACGCATTCACAGTCTAGGGATGTTTTTCACAAACGAGATAAAAGAAGGAGAAATGTTTCTCCCACAGTCCCATATCACGAACCACAACTGTTAACCCAATTAGACAAACAAATCCAATTGGCGTTTGAAATAAGGAGTCAAAGTAGTTACTTTTGTTGACCTTGACAAGGAAAAACAGGAGTTTGTTAGCCATTCAGCACATTCATTTTGATGAGCAAATAACACAGACCTGCACACAGCTTTTGTGCTACTCAGACATGGCTGATGAATTCGTTAACAATATTAATCCCCTTTTAGGGTATAAGTACATGATCTGTGAAGCCATCTTGAACAGTCGCGGACAGAAAGCAAGCACACGCCAAATCGATGATTTCATTCGAGCAAAATATCCTTATTACCAAGACCGTAAGCATGCACGGAATTTTAATTCCTCAATAAGATTCACTTTATCAAGTAATGACTTTTTTGAACGTGACCAGGATAAGCTACAACACACCTATGGTTTCTGGAAGATTGCCCCGGAAAAACAATTTATCCTGAAAGACGGCACTTATATTGTCGTGAAAGGCATATTTATTCCTAATGGCAATAGCAATGTATCCGCTACTACTGATCCGTTTGAATCGATACGTGCTGCAATATCTGCAGCCTCCATTCCTGAAACCCACATTGTACAAGAACAAAAGTACTATGATTATGTACCAAGCCTTTCAGCTGAAATTGCATTGGAATGGGAACCGGAAGAAATGAACCTACCTCCCGACCAATTATTTGAAGAAAGCAGTGGCGATTCCTATGAGCGCATCCTGGAGGAGATATGTGCCATACTGGATTCAGCGGTTGGGTTAAGCGTGGATGAAAATGGCTTGCATTTCTGGAGCGACCAGTTGCAGCCAGGCGAAGAGTTAATTCTAGAAGAATGGTAAATATAACAATCGTTATGCGTTGACTCTGCGTTTAAATTTTTTTTTTTTTTGTAACCACCATTTTCACTTTCAATGCGTGGATACAGCGTAACATTGCAGACTGCATAACATGTAGCGATCACAAACAAATTGTTTCCTAATACAATATAGTAGGACCTGAAAGAGTAGTACACATTGCTGACGGAATAAATATACGTACTTTCCTATCCCTTTAAACATATTAGCAACATTTTACCATTACTCTAACACATACCTGTTTTGTTATCATGCAACATCTACAACATTGAAAACCGGGTCCACCACGTATGACGTGGGACCCTTGTCATGGGCCAAGGCGTCCTTAAAAAGGATTAGTGATGTAAGTCCCGCCCCCAAGCGACGTGCGCGCCTCAAAGCCTATTGGCTGTCATGTTTTGTTATAGTAACGGTAACTGCAGTGTGTGATGCGTGCGGCTCAGTGTTTGTAGGCGTACCCTGGGCGTTAGCCGAATGTTAATTGAGTGGGAGGAGTGTTAGCGTGCGTTTCACGCTGGCTTAACATGACGTCACACGTATTGCATTTGCGCATTGTGTTATCGGCCGTGCTTTCTGTTCAAACACGTCTGTTTAAAAAGAATACAGATGTACTCGTTTAGAACGAATGTAGTTTCGTATTCATTGTATTTGAAATAAAGATGTTATGTTTACTGGTATTTTCAACATGTATTGAACGCACAACGTACGCTTTGTTTTGCGCATGCGCTAACAGTTAGTGGAGCCAAGCGTGAAGTGCGTGCGCACACAAAGATGTGCGCGCACATCTTTCAGTATACAGGCAACGTTCACTTCTTATACATAGTTATGCCTGCTACAAATTTAAAGAAACATTACATACTGATGAACAGTTTTACTTCTAACATATAAGTGAGTGACGTGTGTATCTACACAATCATATAGAGCTGCGTAACGCGTTGTCACGGATGCATATCTAGTAAGGTGCCATCTTTGACCATCATGTGTTTGCTGTATTTCAGAGATGTCGGGGAAGATACAATCGGATCAATGTATGATTTCAGAAGAGTCTACCTTTATATGAGATGATTGTGAGGAGGAGCCACCGACTACTATACTACATATGGAACTAATTTTATATTGCTTGCAGCGCTTATTAACAAACAATTAAAAATGTGATACCCTTATGCCTATATTGCATAAGCACTTAATTAACATAATGATGTTGCAAAAGAGTGCCTCATGAATTTTTATTGAGTGTTCTTTAATGACTACTAACATTTTATGACATGGTGTGTTTTATATATAACAACCATTCCCACTCTGCTAACACATTTGTGTATTCTAATATGTAATGGAACGTATGACTGTCGAAACTATGTAACAATAATAATAATAATATGAGCATGTTCATGTATAGGGCTGCTAGTTGTACGCAGCGATTTACAGACACATGTTTCAGCCTGAGGTCCCTGGCCCGTGGAACGTACAAATGTTTTTTTGCCGCATGAGGCACAGGGAGATAAAGTGACTTGGCCAAGGTCACAAGGAGCCCACACCGGGAATTGAACCAGACTCCCCTGCTTCAAACTATCAGTGCCAGTGTGTGTCTTTACTCACTGAGCCACTCCTTCTCCCAATGTAAAGGACACTTACAACCAAGTAGCCATTTATTTTTAAAATCTCTTGTTACATGGGTATGTAGATAAAATGGTTTGGGACTGTAGCAAATAATGTTACTGGCCAGATGTTATGGTCCCCTCCAATGCATGATGTTCTGAATATGACATCACCATCATGTTATGAAGTACGTTTCTGTGTATATTTCATTAACCTAACTAACTATAGTTTACTGTGTTTATTAATCGTTTAGAAATACATAGTATAGTCAATATGATGATATAAGCTACCATAATAAAGCTGGTGTTATCATTTGTCGGTGTTATACATGGATCCTACACCAATTGATAGAGACACAAACAGTTGTCTTAAAAAGTGTGTCTATGCTAGTGATGAATGTGCTCCCGTAAGTAAACAAATAAGTACAGTTATCCCCTTTTCTCCAACCACCTCTATATTACATTAATGGAAATTATAAGGAAACATACATAAAATGTGATGAAATGTGAGTAATCATTTTGTAATACAATGCACATGAAAGCTCAAGAGTAGCTAAATGCATATACATGATACAGAAAGTACATATATGTAACATTTGTGTTTAAACCAATATGTTGGGTTTTTAGTTCCAATAATTATAGGAAGATTGAGGTAGCCACATCTTATGAGAGATGTCAGCAAATATACATACCATGATCAGTCATACTGGAGATATACCTATAATGCAAAGGAACAATATATAAATTGCAAACATTGACATGCCATCTTCAGTACCGTAAACAACACAGCAAAGTGTGTATTTGGTGTTAAATGTACAACACCATGTATATTTCATGACATTCAAAATGTAAATCAGCCTGGTGTACACATCATATGGATGTACATGTTACACTGCACCAATAACATTGTATGTAAGCATACTAGAAGCATGAATGATTATGGGCATAATATGTGTTTTGTCTTAGCATAAGGAATAACACAATGCTAAAATATTATTGCTTTGTTACCCAAGTTGTATTCACATACACACAACTAAAGTACAATTGAAGAGGGATTATATAACCTGTGCAACAATAACATACCGGTGCCACATCCCTTTGTGCACACAGCAGAGAAAAGAAAGGTGTGCAACCCATATTCATCTGTGTCCTAACAGAAGGTTATATAAAGAAACATTATTGTTAATATAACATAATTAAACTATAAAAGTAGTACTAGGAACATATGAGTTTGTACTTACAAGAAAAAAATGAATTGATGAGATTCTGTCGTGTCTGGCCACCACTGGCTGTTTGTTCATTTTCAGCAGCTACATGGGTGGGATGCTCGTCTACCAAAGCCTCAGCTAGGTCTGACTGTACATTGTGCCTGAGTGCAACATTGTGCAAAATGCAACAGGCAAGGATAATATCAGACACTTTTTGAGGCTTGTATAGAAGAGCCCCACCAGTTCTGTCCAGACACCTAAACCTGGTCTTGAGTAGGCCAAATGTCCTCTCTATAACAGATCTTGTAGATATATGGGCTGCATTGTACCTGTCCTCTGCTTCAGTTTGAGGGTTTAGCACCGGAGTCAAGAGCCACGGCCTAATTCCGTATCCTGAGTCACCTATAATGAATGGAGCACACATAAGCTGACATTAGTGATCAAATTGTACAATGCCAACATTCCTAAATCAACATGTGTTTTGTGTTAGAACATGTAAATATGTACTCACCCAGCAGCCAACCAGGTTCAAAATGTCCCTCTTCGAACGCATGGAAGACTGAAGAGTTCCTCAGGATAGAGGAATCGTGACTGGAACCAGGGAACTTGGGTACCACATGCATTATCCTCATCGTGGCATCACATACCACCTGTACATTGAGTGAATGGTAGTGCTTCCGATTGCGGTACACATGCTCACTCTGACTAGGTGCAATCAAAGCAACATGTGTGCAATCGATTGCACCCAGCACACATGGTATCCCTGCTATATTATAAAAGCCAGTCCTGACTTCCAGCCACTCTGTCGCCTCTGTAGGAAAATGAATATAATTCCTAGCGCGTCTATTGAGTGCATAGAGAAACTGGGTCAAGGCCCGCGAGAATGTAGATTGCGAGACCCCGCCCACTATGCCCACAGTTGTCTGGTATGACGCGGAAGCAAGATAATGTAATGAGCACAGCATTTTAACAAGCCCAGGGACTGCACGACCTCTGGCTGTGAAAAAATCTAAATCCCCCCTTATCTCCTCATAAAGAGCTAAGATTGCTGCTGAACTCAAACGATAGCGACTTACAATCTCCTCCTCACTCATCCCATCTAACAGGGTTCTCTCCCTGTACAGACGCGGACGAGGCACAAGTTGTCTCCTCTGTCTTCTCCTCTGATCTCCTGTCCCTCTACCTGTCCCTCGGCCTGTCCCTCTCCCTGTCCCTGTCGTATCCGCGTCACTGTCACTGTCCCTCGGTGTGTCCCTCCCTTGCCCTATATGATTGTCTTCATCATCAAGCATGTCATAGAAAAGAATGTTCCTCCGTCTCCTAAACATTCGCAACATTTTGAAATGAGTAGCTGTGAATGAGCAGGTAATGTGCGTCCTTTAAATAGGTATGTGATGATGTCAGGTGACATAGTAAAATGCAAGGTGTTACATTAACATAATAAAGTACTTCTGTGGCAAGCTGTGTGCACTTGTTGTTCTAAGTATTTGTTGTGTGTATTCTGCAGGGAATGATGATATTTGGCAATGATGTGACGTGAAGCTTTGTACAAAGATTGCTTGCAAATAAATAGTTGCATGTGCAATGCATGTAACACTTGTGAACGCAAGAGTCAGTCATGTAATGAGACAAAAAGGCTGAGATTGACGTGGGAAAAGTTTTGTGTAACATGTGTAATTATCCATGTTATTGTGACATGTTGGCAACAATGAATAGTCGTGTGCATATGCATGCATTTGTGTAAGGAGGATAGTTGGTATAGAATGAGTTTACAAGGTGTCCCAATGATGAATTACTGTACATGTGTGTATAAGTTAGGTTGAAGTGCTTGTAATGCAACGGTTACAATGTAAACATGCAATGTGATTGAGCGTCCAATAAGTGACGTCATGAAAATAGGGAGGACCCAAAAGTATATGTAAACATGAGAAGACAGATGTACATGAACGTTTAAAGATGCGTGTCACATTACAAGCATTGTGTAATGTAAAGGAAGATGAATATACTGTGTATGAGTGACATGTGTGACATGTGTGACATCATGTAAATAATTGTCGCTGAGTTGAGTAAAATGTGTGATATGATGTGAGGTTCTCCTTTAAGAGTGTAGTATAGTATTTTCCCTTGCCACATCATCACATGATGAGTAATGTGACCCGCAAATGCTGCAAACATGTAAAAGTCGAATGTTATGCAAATAAGACACATCAGCTGTGACACAATGCAGGGAATGCCCCCACACTGTAATGCAAATCCCCCTTGTATTGTGAGCAATGAAACGTAAACAGTACTATACTGTTATACGTCCCCGCTCCATTGACTTCCATTGATGTACAGAAGATGTTTTTTTTCTAAGTGCCGTTCCGGCAGCCTTAGCGATCGTTCTCCCGTCCAAACTGCCAACTTTAGTTGGCGGGAGAAATCGGCCATAACATCTCAATTTCGTAGTGCCGATCAGCCCCGATAAGCTGTTTTTTTTTGTTGAATCCAGCCGATTTAAAAAAGTGGCGATCAGTGTCGAAAACAGGCTTATCGGCAGGCGACTGGCCATAACCAAATTATCGGCTCCGAAACCTGGCGATATGAAGCACTTATCGGCGCTTACTGAATCTCAAACCCAATTTTGGCTATAACATGGCCATATTTCCCTTATCAACGCTTACTGCATGAGGCCCTCAGTGTCTTTACTCACTGAGCTTCTCCTGTACATATAATCTTACAAAGCATAGGCTGAAATCATTTATCTGAACTGATTTAGGCCCAAGTACTTCCCCCTTCCCTTTTTTCCCCCTTCATTTTTAAAACAATAGTAGAAATCAAAACCACACTTTATTTGTATTTTTTATTCCCTTCGAGCCCTCCTTGTGTTTGATGTGCAGGCTCCTGAGAGGCACTAACCTTCAGGAAGAGCTCAAACTCCCTCAAAACGCATTAACCCCTTTCAATACCACCCAGGTGCCAGCAATGTATTGTGTTATAAAACACTGCACCGTCTGCACACACCTCAGGTGTTTCATTGTATTCAAATGTAGGCATTTCCATTCTTGCTGTGAGAAGATGAATCGGTAGCTTTATTATGATACCAGCCTTTTTGGTTATCAATTTGTATAGGTTTTATTATTGATCATTTTCAATATCTGTCTCCTTGTGTTGCTTTCAGATTAGAAAAAGTATTCCCCCATGGGGCAAATTAAGAAATCTGCCATCAACGTAAAAATGCCAAAGGTTTAAAATACTTGGTCTCCTCGTAATCATGTTCAAAAAATTCATTGCATCATAAACAGGGTCCTGAAATATCTGGTGAGAGATACAGTACTTATGCTCTGAAAAACTGTGAAAGGCCAACAATTCCACATGAAAATAAATGATATGAAATATAGCTTTTGATGGTGAGATCTGTGGTTGTGTGAAATTACCCATAACTCTTCGCTCTATAAAGCAACATTGTTTCTAAATCTCATTTCACACACTACCTAATTTCCAGGTGTTGCTGTGTTTTATAATGCAGGTACAACATATTGTTTTTTATTTATTACCCCCAAGTTAGGAGTATGCACAGTTAACATTTTTAATTAAAATCAAATGTTTTTTTTTTTTTTTAAAAGGTAAAACATTAAAATGTGCTTTTTATACCTGCCAAAGAGATAGGGCTGGGGTAAAATATGATGCATCTGTCCCATCTTGAATTCTGCATAATTTAAAGTAAAAAATACTCCAAAGTGAATATGGAGACGCATGTATAAAACAACTGTGTTGCCAATTAATGTTTTTTTTTTTCTAAACGAATGTACTATTTGCCCAGTCATTTTAAAAATGATACAGCAATAACTCACCATATACAGTATACTGTACTATACAGAGGGATCCCAAGAATTGGTTTTTACTAGATCACCCCTCTTTAGGCTAAGGCCCCGCTGCCTCAGACCACGCGCCCGCACTGCAGACAGGCACTTGACCGCTATCTGCGGTCTGTAGGGAGCGGGAGCGGTGGCCGGGGGGGGGGGGGGGCGTGGTTTGAGCGGAGTGCTACTCACCCCCTCCACAGCTCCCGTTCGATACACCCCCCTCCACAGCTCCCGTTCGATACACCCCCCTCCACAGCTCCCGTCCGATACACCCCCCCCCCCCGCCCACCCCCCAGCGGATGGCTGCAGCGGGGGTCGGTCTCCCGGGCTGCAGGAGGGTGCTGCTGCCAACTGAAAGGTAAGCAGCTCCCCCCCCTACACATGCCCTCACAGTTGATCCCTCTGTCGACACACACACACCTCTTACCTCTTGGAGGCTGACAGCTCCAGCTCCCGCCCCCGCCGCTGATTGGCTCACCAGCGCACCACGTGACGCGTCACCGCTCGGCATCGCAATTCTCTTGCATCCCCTGGCGGCTGACGCGTCACAGCGTGTAGTGAGCCGTGCAGCGAGGGGGGACTGGGACCTGCTCGGGAGGAAACCCCTGCAGGTGAGTAACGCGCGCGCGCCGCCGGACGCAGCGGGACCAAAGCGTTAGTCCTGTGTATGTTATCTTGACTAACTGAAATGCACTAATGTAGGAGGCGATATTTAATTGAACAAACTAAATATAAAAAGTCTCAGCGCTCAGCATCGAGTCCTTTACCTTTTCTTGTTGTCTTTCCTTTTTATGGATACTGGGAGAGGAAACCTGCCTTTTTGGCTGTTTGGTAGACTTCTTTGACTTTTCTTTTCTTCCTGCTAAAAAAAAACAACAATTACATTGCGTGGTAATTCAGTAACGAAACATTTTATTTCCTTCTTAGATTTCTATACTTGTGTAATAAAATATACAGATGTAGCAAACCTTACTGTTTTCCTGCTCCTTCCTTACTGCTCCTTCCTGCCAAGAAGGATTAACGCAGCAGGGAGAAGCATGTGACCCCCCCACAGCAGACTGTCCCCCGCGCCGCAGACTTTTGCTTTTCCGTCCACAGCACTGAGGACAGGGAGTCTTGCTACATCTGTATGTGTGCAAACACACATACACACACACACACACACACACACATTTAAATTGAAAAAAATTACAGAGGTAGGAATTTATCCTCAATTATTCTCTCAGAACCTATCATTAATTATTTACATATGAGGTCAATAAATTAGTTCTCATTTTCAGATCTTGCGAGATGGATTCCTGCAGTATCAACAGTGCTAATAAAACATCAAATGAAAGCAATTATGACCAGGGGTGAATTGGAAGTGAAATGTGGCCAGGGCATTTCACCTACCTGCCGGCCCTCCTCCCACGATATCGCTGTGTCATGACGTCACCGCGTCACATGATGCCGCAATGTCGATGGAGGAGGGCTGCCCTCTTACAGAGGTCCCGCGCTCTCCCATGGCAATCAGATTCGTTGCCCCATGCTGCGGGCGTGCGGTGGCATCGGCCCATGGACCCACTGGCCCAGTATCCCAAATGGCCAAATCCGCCCCTGATTATGAATAAATGTCACCAACTTGTAACGTGTTTTTTTTTTCTGAACGGGAAATCTCACTGTGATGATGCTGGAAAATGTATTGAGAGAACAGCAAAATGCTTTGTACTACAAGAATTCATACAGAATGATTAAATGAGGACATTCACCTTTCTTCTTAGATACTTCTTCTTCATCTCCGACCTCATCCTCAGTCACCTCAGATCCAGTGGTGTAGTCATCCTCCTCTGACAGAAAGGACTGCTGCTTCTACAAAGCAACAAACATATGACTACAACGTCTTCCCTTCACTACAATAACTGTGCACTGGTCTTAGTAGCAAAGTAAAAGTAGTGCACAGTCAAACAGAGCAAGGAGAGGATCCAATAATGCAAAAAATGATTTAATGGAGACTCAAGGCATAGAGAATAACCTACCTAATAAGAGGTTATTCTCTATGCCTTGAGTCTCCATTAAATCAATTTTTGCATTATTGGATCCTTTCCTTGCTCTGTTTGGCTGTGCACTACTTTTACTTTGCTACTTGGATCCTTTGTCAGCAGCTGCACGTCTTATCCAGTCTTTAAAGTGGGTGATTGTGAGTATAACATTTCTCATTTGAAGTGGATACTCCCAATGAAATAGAGGGTTGGTGACAATATCACTTATCCCGTTTTCAGGGATTACCTGTCTTTTGAGTTGACTTCACGGATATACTCATTTAATTGCTTATATGAATATGGATTCACCCATGATGTCTATAATATGGATTTAATTATATTACTAGTGTAGCCATGCATAATAATGACTGCATACATCTTCTCTGTTGGCAGTAAGTCCTGGTACATACAGGCCTGCCCACAGTAGTTATGGAGGTTTTCCCTCACACCCAAGTGTGGTGCCCTGTGTAAGGATGGGAGTGGCTGTATGCTCTGAGTCCCTGGATAGTGACCTCAGAGATGCGCCTGCCCCCTGAGGTATAAAGGGCACAACACTGACAGTTAGGTTGTTGTTGGTGGAGAAAGAGTAAACAGAAGATACAGATATTGATGGAACACTTTTGTGACCCTAGTGCAGTAACTAGCGGGAGCAGAGTGATCAATCAAGTTTGTCTACGCCACGCTGTGTCCAGGGACCTGGCACAGTGGTGATCTCCCTAGGAGAAAGGGAATCCCACTTCAATACGGGAGGGCGTACTGGCAAAGGGACATCACGCAGAGATGTGCGGCTAGAGCTGGCAGCTGCATGGGGCAGTCTGCTACATCCCTGTATTCAATAAAGATGTCCTTGAAAACAAGAACCCCACTGTGTGAGTGTGAGCTTACTCGGCAGTGGATGGCACCAAGAAGGAGTTCCTCACCAGGACCATCTCCCTGCGGAAGCATAGATCCTGATGAGGTGGAGGCGCTGCACATGATGTAAGTTGGACTCGTACCCACTACCTCAGCTACCTGTCCTGATGACATCCCCTAATAACACCAAGCGGGAGACTCAAGAGTCCTGTTACTGCAGGTGCACCACCACACACGCCTTGTAATGGGGGACTGGTTAGACTACACGGGCCAATATGAGATTGGGTGGGTCAGGCCAGAGGGAGCACCCGTTACAATTGGAGGCGCTGCTGAGAGACCTGTTAACAGGACAGGCTTTTGCTAGGCACACAATAGGAAACAGGGAAAGTGTCTGCTGCCACTTTGTGCTGCGTGGGACGGAACCAGGGGTAGTCAGGGAGATGCTGGAGCTGCATGCCGCAAAGACGCTTTGGGATCCGTTAGGGGTTAGTGAGTCTGGAGCAGGGGGCTATTGCTGTCCTAGTCGCCTTGAGGTAGCGCTAGCGGGGGACGCCTAAGGGGTAAACTGGTAACTGAGAGCAGGAACTCTGGACGGGTCCGCACTAGGCTAGCCAAAAGTAGGTTGACGCCCAAAGTGCTGCATGGAAGAGCCAGAGTACTCTAGTCTCCATTCCAGATCACTTACCAAGGAGCACAGACTGGAGGAACGTGTTACGGTAGACACAGGAAGGGTGAGCCTAGCCTGAGGTAGTGCACACACGAGTCAGATCTACGTTAGGTACACCAGGTGGTGCACAAGGCATGTTTATTGTACAGATGTGGTAGCTGCCCCGCAGAGCGGAGCTCCACGTACAGAGAATCGGTGTTCAACCAAAGATCGAGAGAGAACTGTCAAAATGGAGGATCTGCACAGAACAGAAGGTCCAGGATGGCAGGGAGAGAGAACCACAAGAATGGAGGATCTGCACAGAGCAGAAGGTCCAGGATTGCGGTCAGGTGAAGAACAGGCTACAGAAGAGACTTTTGTGGGCTTGTTGTGGAATGGCGTGAAAGCCGTGGCTGCGCCGTGTTTGTCCTGCATATGTTCTCGGGAAGATACCCCCGAGAATAGTGAGGACGAAAGTCTTGCGAGATGGGAGGAACGAAATGGACTTTGTTATACCCCTATTAACAAACAGCCAGACGTTGCCTTCAATGAAAGAAAAGACAATGCTTACCAAGATGGCGGTTCCCGCGTCCCCGGGACACCGCGTGGGCATGCTGCAAAAGGTCTTGCAACTTTGCAGTCTGCTAGATGTTGGCCAGGATTGGCGCCAACGAGAAAACTCCACCCCGATGGGGAGTTTGGCGCGAAAGCTGGAGCCGCGCCCTCATGGACTATGACTCACTCCGCACCTGTGCTGGGCCAGCCTACAAGTCTACGAGACATTCCCCTAGTTTCAACCAGGGGGAGTGGTTTGCGGTCTCACCGGATGTCGCAAGAGGAAATGGGAGGAAGGGTGGCTATATCAGCCCATGCCTTTCAGTTGCGAAGAGCCATTGATCAGTATCGACCTCTGAGCAGAGTGCCTCCGCTGGTAAAAATGGCTGAAGCTGCTGACAAAGTGGACCAAGGTCCTGTGATTTCCACTCACCCTTATTCGGCTCCAGGAGGCTTCCTGGTGATCCGGGTGGAGGGTGTGGAGACTGTGGCGTGTCTGTGCCTGCAGTGCAGACTGCCGGGCGGAGCCGTGGGCAGCGAAGCCCGATGCCCCCACTGTGGACTGCAGTACATGTGGCCTATGACCACATTCGTACCGGTGCAAGCTACGGGAGTGACCGGAAATGTACCGATGCCGATAGAAGACCAGCCGGGAGCTCTCTGGAACAAGAGTGTCAGTCCCGCGGAGTCGGAGTCAAGTGTGGTGCTTCCGACAGAGAAACCGAGCCATCGGAGAGGTGATCACCGAGGAGCCCATCGCCGGTCTCCTACTGGGATGCCTCGGCCGAACTGCAAACTGGAATCCTCGGACGAGGAGTGTGCAAGGCTGGCAAGTAAGTCGGTCCCAAAAAGAGACTATTACACCAGTGGTACGCCGTGGAGGGATGCAATCCCTCGTGGTGTGGAGACACGGAGTCGAGTGTCTCCAGTACCGCGACCACCCGATCGCCGGAGTCCCACTGCCGTGGTGACTAGTGGATCGGACGGAGGTCGATCTACCCCTACCCTGCGCGGGACTAAGACACCGTGCCTGTCGCAGACCCAGGGGGTGGAAGATCCGGAGGAGCGAGTCCAGAGCCAGACTGGATCGCGCAGCAGAAGGGCGTTGGAGGAGGTCCTTGTGGAGGAAGAGATTCCGCTTGGGAATCCACCGCAAGATGGCGTCGCAGCACGTGCGTGTGCGGAAGTGGTGCCGGAGGACCAGGGAGGCCCCGAGTGGGAGATGGTGCCGCCTCTGCGGTCGAGCAGCGGGAAGCGATCCCCTATTATCCAGGGGAACGGGCGTTTGAACGGAAAACCCAGGAGTCCCAAGGTTGAAGACAAAGATGGACTTTGTGGCGATGTTAAGGCAGGTACCGCTGGAGAGCAGGTCGAAACCCTGTCAGTGCCTACTGGTCGGTCCCGTCCCCAAACCCCGTCCACACCCAAGGTTAGTCCCAAGGCCCTAGCTAAAGCCCCTGTACCCGTCACTATTCTATTTGGGTCCAGTTCCAGCTTAGGGTTGTCCGGGGAGTCACGGGGTCCTTTTGATGATCGGACTGGGAGCCTGGACTTGGGTACGTCGGATGATGGGTCGGAGGGAGGAGGGAGCATGTCCCGACAAGTGTCGGTATCCAGCGATTGTCCTAGCGGGATGAGTATTACTGTTAGAAATACCTCTCATCGTAAGGGAATTAATGCAAGATCTGAGGGTACATCTGGAGTGTCTTCTGGTGGGCCTGACGAGGAGTCCATAGAAGAGAATATAGATTCTAGCTCCGAGGAACGGAAGGAGACTAGGTGGTGGGCCCCCTTGTACGAGGGGTATGTATCGTGGTTTGACCGCACCCGCTTTATTTTAGAGAGGGAGGGGGTGGTTGATCACTGGTGGGCTGCCGGGGACTTTGATGATGAGTCATACCTTAGGGCTCTAAGGGTACGGTGGGACCGTATACAGGCAGGCCTTATTATCCCTAAGGGGTCCGCAGGGTTGGATGATCCGGTGGAGACCCATGAGCCCCTATCATGGGTGTTGCCCGGGACGGCTGGTCAAACCAGTTTAACTAGGGCTTGCAGAGCTGAGCGAGCTATCACTGCCAAGTATCGGAAGTCCCATGGGCTTGATTACCCATATGTTCCTGAACCTCTAATGAGAGAGATAGAGGAGAGTAGGGAGAGATGGCTCAAGAATGATATACAGTATCATATCATAGAGAGAGGGGGAGCCATTAAAGGGATACAGGCCGAGCAGAGGGTAGCTCAACTGATGCGGGTCTGGAAGATAGGGCGCAGTGTACATATGCACAAGGTGGTGTACTGTAATGAGAGAGGAGTACCACGAGAATACAGCGTGACTGTGCATGATGTCGCGGGGCAAGAGGTAAAGAAGCCAGATCCTCGGCATTACTATTGAGTATCCAATAGAGTGGTCTGTTGTTTCTTTTGCGCTCCCTGCTGGTCAGTGAGTGTACTGAGCTTACATTATTATGTTCATGTAATGATGTTTGCTGTGTTATTTGTGTGTTCTTTTGCAGTGTTTCCTGGCGCAAGGTACACCAAATTTAGGTCCCAGCCGGGACGGTGGGTATTCACCAGGGGGAGTATGTAGCCATGCATAATAATGACTGCATACATCTTCTCTGTTGGCAGTAAGTCCTGGTACATACAGGCCTGCCCACAGTAGTTATGGAGGTTTTCCCTCACACCCAAGTGTGGTGCCCTGTGTAAGGATGGGAGTGGCTGTATGCTCTGAGTCCCTGGATAGTGACCTCAGAGATGCGCCTGCCCCCTGAGGTATAAAGGGCACAACACTGACAGTTAGGTTGTTGTTGGTGGAGAAAGAGTAAACAGAAGATACAGATATTGACGGAACACTTTTGTGACCCTAGTGCAGTAACTAGCGGGAGCAGAGTGATCAATCAAGTTTGTCTACGCCACGCTGTGTCCAGGGACCTGGCAATGTGGTGATCTCCCTAGGAGAAAGGGAATCCCACTTCAATACGGGAGGGCGTACTGGCAAAGGGACATCACGCAGAGATGTGCGGCTAGAGCTGGCAGCTGCATGGGGCAGTCTGCTACATCCCTGTATTCAATAAAGATGTCCTTGAAAACAAGAACCCCACTGTGTGAGTGTGAGCTTACTCGGCAGTGGATGGCACCAAGAAGGAGTTCCTCACCAGAACCATCTCCCTGCGGAAGCATAGATCCTGATGAGGTGGAGGCGCTGCACATGATGTAAGTTGGACTCGTACCCACTACCTCAGCTACCTGTCCTGATGACATCCCCTAATAACACCAAGCGGGAGACTCAAGAGTCCTGTTACTGCAGGTGCACCACCACACATGCCTTGTAATGGGGGACTGGTTAGACTACACGGGCCAATATGAGATTGGGTGGGTCAGGCCAGAGGGAGCACCCGTTACACTAGCCTGGTACTAGAGCATTTCTTTACGCTCCTCATCTGCACTGGTCTTAGTAAACTGATTGGGGAGGGGAGTCAAATGACATGAATCCTTTTTGGGCTTAAGTTCCTTTGTAATCTAGATGAGCGAAACTTTGGCCCAAGGTCACAAATCAGGCAAAACTTGTCCTTTGTCAGCCGCAGAAAAATGTGTGGCTGATTCAGAGCTCGCAAACAAGTCACCAAGTGTCTGAAATCCAGAGCCTGAAATAGGGGTTTTGCTTTCCTCTCTAGCAAAAGTTATATTTCAGGTTTGGCAAAACTGGGAATTCCCGGCGAAAATTTGTGACTTTTGCTCATTTTAGAGCAATGCAACATTTTGCAACTGGTCAAATATTCACAAAAAATACATCAAAACACAAATTGCGAACAACTTTTGGGCATACAGTATTGGCATATCTCTGATTTCATCTCAAAACATAGACACAAGATTTATCGCAATATCAAATAGTTTATAAATAAAGGTTCTTCCCACCAGAAGGCTTTCAATCGGTACGTCTGCCTGAACATTTCTTTATTTATATAAAACTTCTATAGTTAAAGAAATGCCTATATAAACAGATATAGTTAGTACCTGCCCCATCACACACTTTCTGTAGAGCATATTTAAAAAGGCTACTTATGTGCTTTTGTTTCTTCCCTCCAGTACAGGGCCGCTATTACTGCAGGTTTATTATATAATCCAAGGTGAATATATTATATATATATATATGCTAGCAAAGGATGAGGAGAAGGGGGAAAGAATATTAGATATTGGGATAGCTATTAGTGGCCTGCAGGTGTCTCCACAAAACGTTACTTTGTAGAATGTTAACATTTAGAAATGAAAGATTTCACTCCAATGTTGGAAGAACTTTCACAAGGGATTTCTGCTATGTTTGTACAAGTGAGTGTAGTATAGAGTTCTAATAAACAACAAAATAACCTGGCGCCAAATAATGTCCAGTGATGGTAGGTTCTGGGATCTTCAGTGGATAAGCACAATGGCTTACAGATCATGAAACGAGAAAAACAGAGAAGGGACAAAACATAGCGTAAAACAGCTTGGTAACGTCAGCCTACACTAAAGACAAACATACACTTAGTGACTGACTATAAAATGAATTTAATAAAAATAATGAACTATGTCATAAAAACAAGGACCACAGAACTGACAATGGAGGGCAGCTGATCATCCGGAGATGGTAAAATCAAAACCCTACTTACAAGAAGCAGGGTGACAACGAGCGAAGGTGTATAGAGGTAAGTGTACAATCGACATCAGGATGAATCCCAACAGAGCTCTACTCTGTGACGCTGGTACTGTCACCGGAACAGCCTGATGTCACTCACGGGAAGGCGCCGGTGGGGGAAGCAGGCTCTCTGGTGTACTCACGCCGACACCACGTGGAGCTACTCCTCCACCCTCACTACTCGTCCTCTCCTCCTCAGTGAGGGAAAGCGCCGGTGGGGGAAGCAGGCTCACTGGTGTAGTCACGCCGATACCGTGTGGAGCTACTCCTCCTCCCTCACTGCTCCTCCTCTCCGCCCGGTAGCTGATGCGCGCCCGCGCGCGTGTACAAGTGAAGTAAAGGGACACGAACCTCGCCGCTCGATCACACGGATGATAGTAAAGTCCTGCAAAGTACTGTAGGCAGTCCAGAGGGTGACAAATAACACCCGCCCTACGCGTTTCGTAGAACTAATTCTACTGCCTCAGGGGCTGTTAACAAGATACACACAGCTACTCCTATATACCCTTTCGAATTGGAAAACAATTAGTACTTAAAGGGATACATGCTATACATAGGAGCCTATGCATCTGCCTGTCACTAAACACAATACATACAACATACAATACATAATACATAACCCAGCAATACTACAATTCAGACAATACATATATAAATGAATGGCATAAAGGATACTTAAGCGCCTCATGGATGTACAACAAGACAACCCATAGGCTATTAACCCTTATTCAGTTAGGAGACTCTTAGAGAGCTGCAGCCAGCAGTCAAAAAACTATAGAACAGGTCTATACATTTGTATTCACAATTCCTACACTTTGACCTTTCCCTCACTGAGGTGGAGAGGACGAGTAGTGAGGGTGGAGGAGTAGCTCCATGTGGTGTCGGCGTGAGTACACCAGTGAGCCTGCTTCCCCCACCGGCGCCTTCCCGTGAGTGACATCAGGCTGTTCCGGTGACAATACCAGCGTCACAGAGTAGAGCTCTGTTGGGATTCATCCTGATGTCGATTGGACACTTACCTCTATCCACCTTCGCTCGTTGTCACCCTGCTTCTTGTAAGTAGGGTTTTGATTTTACCATCTCCGGATGATCAGCTGCCCTCCATTGTCAGTTCTGTGGTCCTTGTTTTTATGACATAGTTCATTATTTTTATTAAATTCATTTTATAGTCAGTCACTAAGTGTATGTTTGTCTTTAGTGTAGGCTGACGTTACCAAGCTGTTTTACGCTATGTTTTGTCCCTTCTCTGTTTTTCTCGTTTCATGATCTGTAAGCCATTGTGCTTATCCACTGAAGATCCCAGAACCTACCATCATTGGACATTATTTGGCGCCAGGTTATTTTGTTGTTTGTTTGATTCTGTCTGTACAGGGCAGTAGGTACCAGGCAGCCTATTCTTATGTAAGAGTTTATCACTGTTTAAACACATAATTAATTGTAGACACTTTAGCGCTTTTTCACAGTATTTCTTCGATAGAGTTCTAATAGCTGCATTGGTCCTATCAAAGTACAGGTTTGTTGCAGGTTGCAAATACTTTAAATTGACATGAGTCAATACACAGATGTACAGTAGCCAAAAGTTCGTGTTTGTCTTGCCGCAGCCCTGGTGCCTAGACGGAGTAACACTGCAGGGAGTCCAATCCGGAAGAATGGACCCCCCCCGCAGCGTGATCGCGGCAGACAATGTCCCCAGCGCTGAGGCCGTTTGCTTTTGTGCCCACGGCGCTGGGGACAGTAAGTCTTCTACATCTGGATACATCTGGATAGGGTATAGTAGTTGAACATTATATTATAATTAAACATAACTTTTTTTTTCATGGAGACCTTACAAGTCTCTCCTTAAGAAACTGGTTGTAACTGTTTATAAAAAAATAAATAAAAAATAAACATTATACAGTATATTATTCCAATACAAGAACCGACCATGAAACTGGAGTTCTAGACGTTTCTAAAAGCTTTATTTACTTGTGTGATTGCAAAGTCTTTAGATGAAGAAGAAATATTGGAGGTAATAAGAATTTGTGTAAAATAACATCTACATAGAGTTTATTTTTCTTGAATAAAAGATTCCATAACTACAAAAATATAGCAACTATTTAGCAGGTGATTTTTTTTTTCTTCTTAATCATTCTGACACTTGAATTTATTCAGATGTGTTTTTTAAATAATACACAATACAGCTGTGTGTTCTAGATAAGCGAGTCTCTCCTCTCATAACATACTGTATTCGTTTATCTGTAATTAAATTGAAAGCCTGCTAAACAACCCAATCAGCGATAGGAAAGTCTGTGCATTTCTACTGGAACTTACCAGCTGCAGAGTGAAGTTTTTTAGTGAAAGAAACTGACGAACAAAAAGAGAAATAAAGAGAATCATTACATAGGTGACTCAAGAAGAAGAGATGTTAATTAGTTTACATAAAGCCTAAATTATTTAAAGATGTAACAGTATGGGTTACAGACATAGGAGTAATGTAAGGATATTAATAGTTATGGTTTTAATGTGCTACAATAAAACGTAACACTGCTAGTTTTCATTGTAAAAGGAAAGCCATGTCATGAACTGTGCTAGAATGAGGGAGCCAAGGCATAAGCTACGCAGAACAAATACCACAAAAATAAAATGAACTGGCTATTAAAACAAGTGTCATGATAACATTTCAGTCACAGTTCCTCCAGGGTTTTCATTCCACAGACAGTCAGTCTCTTCTGATCTTTGTGAATGAAGCTGCATGGAGGTGGCACATGACTGAACTTTATTCTGATTCCTCAGCCATCACAGACCAGATGCTTCTCTTTGGTACACAGCAGTGCTTTTATTACCTCTTCTGCTTTCTAATCCACCCTTCTACAAAGGGTTCCTTCATATTTATCCTGCTCTGTGTGTTGATTTGCCCTTGATAGTGGAGTACCACATGGGACAACAATCACCCAAAGGGCAGAAATAACTTTATTGGCTTAAATCGTGCAAACTAATGTTGTAAAGAAAAAAAAAGTGTAATTTTTTTTTAATCAGGGAAGAAGCATATCTAATCTGAAACATTGGCATGGAAAACACAAGACAGATAATTACCCAATGAATCAGAGCACCCACTGCTGCTTCCCGCGTTAAAAACACTTTGAAAAAAAAGTACAAATAAAGTACCTATCTAAAAACAGTGACCTTTCATTCATATGTAGCCCATTATCAATGCAACTCAATAGCTTTTGTTATAAGGAGACCTGCATATCACTGTCCATCAATCTCCTACCTCTGCCTCTTTCTAGCTTAACACTTTGCAGAATACAATTCCTACTTGGTAACTTGTACATTCTATTTGTTGTATTTTGCTACTGTTATTCGAAAGTACTTAGGTAAAGGATGCTATAGCAGAAGAAAAGTCCATACGCCAGCCCCCATTCTGTTTATTAGTACATTTGAAATTATATACACCATTCACCAGTATAACTTTATCCATCATTCGGGTAACTCGTGTGTTTTACAGCAGCAGATAATCAGGTAAGTTACCACTTTAAGAGGCTTATTCTAGTAGCAGGGGGTCTTCGTAGCTGAAACGCATTACTTTCAGGTTCGGGGACCCCCTCCTTTCCAAGGTACAGGCCCCAGAATGGGGTGCTGGTATCTCCTGTAAGTTTAAATGTCTCGATCACGTGGACCATGATGCAGGACATTTAAACTTGCAGGAGATACTCGCACCCCACACCTTGGGAAGCAGGATGTCCCCGGACCAGAAATGAATGCGGTTCAGCTCCGGAGACCCCCTGCTTCAATCCTATGTAGTAGAAATAAAAACTTAAATAGCGCGATCGCCTGTAAGAGCTGTGCAGGGAGATGCAGCTTCTCTCCGCTCTCTCTGCACAGCTCTTCCAAACTGGTGGAGGGAAATCACACATTCAGCTCATTTCGCTTGTTAAGCAAATTCAAACTAGAGCGGTATGTCATTTTTGTACCTAGCGGTATAGAAAATGCGATTTGCTTTAGTGAATACCGTTTATACACACATTTCACAGCGTCAGCTATGAACACGCCAACATGTTCGATGTTGCAATTACAATATCGAAGTTACTAGAATAGGCCCCTTAGTCTTCGACTATCAACCCTGAGCCTCCTTCCCATTACACTACATACAATATTGTAATGGAATACTAAAAGTGCCCCAGACTAGTACTACCACGTTTTAACAGCCTATTGTTCTATCCAGTGGTGGGATTCAAAAATGGTGTCAACCGGTTCTCTGTACAGATACTGACATTATTCACACAACCTGTGCTCCGGGTTGCCACCTTCTACTGAAGGCCAACCCGGAGGAATTTTACTTTTTAAATGCTGCGCTTACCTTCAGATACTTCATACCTCCCAGCATCTTCCCCCTGCAACTCTTCTCAATATGGCCAGGCGGTGTCACATGGTGCCGCGTTGCCATGACAACGGGACGCTACGTGACATCACAGAGCTTTCCCGTAGGCATGGCAACGTGGCACCATGTGACGCTGCACGGTCACATGGAGAAGAGTTGCAGGGGGAAGATGCTGGGAGATGCCGCCCGCCCGAAAGAATAAAGCACCGGTTCGGCGAACTTGGAAAATTACAGAAACGGGTTTGCACGAACCAGTGAGAACCGGCTGAATCCCACCACTGGTTCCATCTAAACATCTGTATTGGACACCAACATCTGTTCACAGTAAAGCCCTGAATCAATAAAACATTGCACTCACAGCATTGAGCTCTCCAGTCTTCTGTCCGCACAGCACATTTGGCTCTAAAAGGACATCGGACTCAAGACTTTTATCTTCACTTAGGACAATCCCTGAGTCTCTGCCAAACACAAAGGGACAATGTCATGCACACAAAAATAAGATTGTCTGTCTTATACTAGAACATAAGCCCCTTCAGCACTGAACGGTTAGGTTTATTTCTTGTAAAGTATTGCTCACCCGTGTAAATCTTTAGAAAAAGGCACAACTATGATGTCTCTGTGCTGAAACAGGTCAATGAGCACTTTGGAGGAAGGGTTTTGGAGCACAGCTCCTCCATCACCTCCCCCAGGCAAAGCAATAACATGGTCCCTCACTTTACAGCCCTGGAACACAAGGAAAGCAGAACTGAGCGTTGTATCCTTTGATAGAAATTAAAGCATATTCTTATTGACATACAACTTGTGGCAGAAAGATTCTGGTTTAAAGTGAAGCATCTAGCAACAGTAAGCTGTAAACATAAACGAGTACAGAAGACATCATGTGGTGTGTGTATTGGTCAGGTTCCCTAGAAATCAGGAGAAAGGAAAAACATGTTTTTAGAGGTGACACAGACGTCGTTAAAGTGGATGCTTACCTTTGGAAGCTGCGTGGGATCAAATCGAAGCACTTTTTGGTTACAGCAGGGGTATATACCAGTACCCGGTGAACCAAGGGAACTTCCTCCACCGGGATAGACTGCAGGCTCAGGGTGATACTGGCAATGTGACAATTCACTGCACAGGAAGGACTGAGGCATGCAATACAAACACAGGGAGAGAATTACTAACCAACAGTTTATAAAGAATGGATCCCTTAAACCCCATTTCAGCAAAACTACTGGTACAACTGATAGCTCCATGTAAATAGTGTATATGACCTCTGCAATAGGGTACTGTGACATATTGTAATGTTAAAACCAAGCCCCCCTCCCCCCCACTCATATTCCATACACTACCAGGTAAGCATTACCATGTAGTTGTATCAACATATGCCAAATTAGACCATGCCAGTGGCCAATTTATGGCTAACATTAAACCTTTTTACTGTGGTTAAAGCAGCATAACATGATGCATTACGCTATAAATATTTTAATTACAGGTTTCTGGAGACCCCCTGCTTCCAGAGATACTTACCTCTGTAGCGGGGCCGGTATCTATGCAGGTAGGAAACTGTGTGCCTAACATAATGGCTGCTTTAAATGTCCCGCGTTACATGGGCCAATAGGCCGTCATGACATCTATTGCGGCTTCCTATTGGCCAGCGTGACCGGGACATTTAAGCTTCACAGGGATACTGGCAACACCCATGGAGGTAAGTATGTCTGGAAGCAGGCGATCCCTTGAACTGAAAGGAACACAGTTCAGCTCTGGAGACCCACTGCTTCAAACGTGTAATTAATTTTTTTTTATAATAATAATTTAAACGCAAGGCAGCCTGTTCTGCTGCTTTAAAACTTGTTTCAGGTCAGGAGTAATGAAAATACATTACTATATAGGAGATCTGCAGTGGGTTGCAAAATACCGGCCATATTAAAGAAGCAGTCCAAGCGGCTCTTAAAAAAATAAATATTTTTTCGTTGTAATATATACAGCCTTTGACTGTCTTTATTGAAAATTAAATACCTAAGATGCCAAATCGATTAGTTCTCCTGTGATCAATTAGCAAAGATCCTGCTACAAGGTTCACTAAATAGTCACTTTTCAGTTTCAATCAATCCTTAAGAGAGTGTAACTCAGCAGCTACAATGTATTCTTATATTACTAAGTTAACATTTATCTATTGTTACAGTATGCAGATCAAAATGCTGGTAACATTGGCAACAAATGATCACAAACAGGAAAGTAACAAAGATCTCGCACTGCTGGGGAAGTGCTAAAACCTGCTACAGAAATCAAGGGATGCTCAGCATATTAAAACTCATTACAAATGGCATTAAGAGTTGAATTTTGTAAAAAAAGAGAAAAAAGTAGTAAGTATTATCTAATACTACAGTACATACTGTAACTGATTTATTTATAAAAAAAAACAGCACCCCAGGTAAGAGAGGAATGTCAGGTGTCCAGTTCCCCAAAAAGTGGGGAAACAACTCCCGACAACAAGACAGGGAGAATCGAGCCCTTCCCAAACGATAAAACAGTAACAATCTGTCTCCACCATTTACTGCCGATCGGGGAGAACTCCCCCCCCCCCCCCCCCAATCCAGAATCGGAGAAAGGTTAGGTCACACCGTGCTCTATAAAGTACAATAAATACAATTCTTTATTATATTTATACGGTGGGTTTATGATGAGACTGGGAGGCATGAGAATCCCGAGGGGAGTCCTGGGGGTTAAAGGGAGCACACTGACAGGTTCCAATATGGTGGCTGTAGAAGACAGGTTGCAGGGCCAGCGAGCTCATTAAGGGGCCAAGCTGGGCATGTTTTCCCGCCACCCCTGAAAAAGAAGGAGGTACCATCATGGAGATGGTTGGTTGAAGGCCCTTGTAGGAAAGGAGTCTTCGCTGTCCTCCCTGAGAAGCTCGTTCACTGTGGACCCGGTTTCAGACGGATGGTCCTGGTCGTGAGGGGTATGAAGTTGGTCAATGGGTTAAACGGGTAGACGGTCCCTGATGTATTGGAGATCTCTAGAGAAAGGAGAGTACGACTAGCCTTCGGAGCAGCTCCCCTTTTGGATGCGGGAAGTAGCTACACTGACCCCCAGTCTGACAGATCGACAGTTAAATTTGGGAGTGGGTCTCCCCCTGTGACCCGCAAGCATTCCAGAGCCAAGGCCAATGGTCAAATTTCCAACTAGTCTGTCACCTACAATAGTTTTGTTATAAGGTTAAGAATTACTTGTTAAAAGATTATTGCATAGTCTGGACTTTACATTTTCTGGTTATAATTGAAGATATGTATATGCATGTTGTATGTGGTACTTGTTGTGTACATTGGCTATACTGATTTTCCTACCACATAGGTTTTGAGCGCCTGTGGCTTTATTCATACATATAGTGAGGATTTTAAATTCTGACACACACCCATTTCTTGATTGTGTTCCTTTTGACCCCCTAGCTCCTCCAATTCAAGCCTTGGAAATTATTTTTATGCTGTGCTTTAAAGCTGTGTTAACAGCGAGCATTAGCTTATATAGGCTCCATGTAACAATGGTTTTTCAGGCAAAAGGTGACACTGTGTGCTCATTTGCATGTCATTTCCCAGAATCCCTTGCTGCAGTGGAAGCACTGTATGCTGGGGATAATGGTGAAAGGCAGGGTTGCAGACCTGCCTAAGACTTGTTAATATGCTCACAAGAGATCTTTTTATTTGCTATATGCAATACGGTGGAGGTTTCTTGTTGTCTTTTCCACCCACCATAACTTAAAACGTGATGGTGTGTGTACACCCCCCCTCCCCCCACACTATATATATATATATATATATATATATATATATATATATATATATTTTTTTTTTTTTTTTTTTGTATAGTCATCTTTTTAGTAGACTCTCATAGTTTGTAATGCAAAAAAAAAATTATATTACCAGTTGATAATAATAATAATAAATAGTACGGAAATGGTCACTGAACTAGGAGAGACCAAACTACTGGTTATGCTGACTCCGCAATGCAGACCCCCTAAACAAATGTCCTCAAGTTTCCCTCCCAATAAACCATTTTTAGTGGACACCCTACCCACAAGAATCCAGATAATCCCATGGCAATTGTTTCTTTTTTTCTTTGTGGTTTGTTATATCCCTTTTAAACCCCCACCCCCCTAGAATGAAATTAGACAAATAAGAATTGACCATACACACACCTATAAAAGAGTGCACAGGGTAAAAAAAACCTCTAGAGATACCTATTGTATGGGGTTAACCTATTCTCAGCTGTCTCAGCTGTTGGTGGTTAGTGGCTCCTCCTTCCCAGGTTTTAAGCCCGCCCCTCCCCACTTCCCAAATTAGTAGGTCCTTTCATTCTACTGGATATAGATCCAATGTGGTCTTTCTCCCTCCTAATAGAGGTAAATGAGAATTTTAATCCTAAAAGAGGTATATTAGTATTTTATCCGGTAGTGTTAGGGCTTGCGAACAGGGTCTGCCTTGTCGTGGCTCGCAAGCTTACAATGCTTTGGCCAAAGGGTTAAACTAAATGACCCTTTTTCAAGAGAATATATAAGTATTTTACTGTGTATTTTTGTCATGTTGGATGTAGCATTGGGCTTCTCTGTCGTCTGTTGCCAATAAGCAGCATCCAGAATTCCTGTTAACATACTTTTCGTCTGTGGGCCTTCCCAGGCTAAAAGATCACAACACAACGTACCTTAATAAACCAATCTCAAGTGAAATCGCAGACACAATCTAGACACTGAAACCCTTTAAAATATGAATCCCTCAGCTACAAAAACTCTTTAATTCCATTCTTAGGGGCGCACGATTCCCTTTCAGCATGCTCCAGGCTTCAATCTCGGTAATTCATAAAGAGGGAAAAGACCCCACAAATTGCACGAGCTATAGGCCCATATCTCTTATTAACGCCGACATTAAAAAAACTAAAAAAAAATTGCCACAAGACTAAACTAATTCTTACCTGAGTTGATCCATAATGACCAGGTCGGGATTGTACCAAATAGACAGGAAGCAGACAATACTAGGAGGGCAATAAACATCATAGCATACGTTAAAAAATACAAATATTCCCATGATGGTGATGGCCCTCGATGCTGAGAAAGCATTTGATAGAATAGAATGGACCTATATGAAATCCACCCTGGAGGCCTTTGGTTTCCAGGGTGCGTTCTTATCAGCAATTCTGTCATTATACTGTATACAATTCCAAAAGCTAGAGTGACGTGCTTTGGAACAGCATCAGAAATAATTAATCTAAGAGGAGGTACGAGACAGGGATGCACATTGTCGCCCATATTGTTTGCATTGTCAGTGGAACCACTGGCTGCAAAAAATAAGAACCTATAGAGATATAAGGGGAATCGGTATAGCGAGCTCTGAATACAAAGTTTCACTATTCGCGGATGACATCCTCCCAACTGTGACCAGGCCCTTGATATCTCTCCCATCCTTAAATCAACTAACACATTCAATTCATTCTCAGCGTTTAAGATAAATAATAATAAATCAAACTTACAGCATTTAACTTCAATTGTAAATGGAAACCACATAACATTCGATATTTAGGAGTAAACATAACACAATCATACGAGACCTTATATAAAGCAAACTTTCCAGATTTAATCCAAACAATAAACAGAGATCTAAATAATTGGGCAAAATTAAAAATATCTTGGGTAGGCAAAAAACAATCCATCAAAATGAATGTACTCCTCCATTTTTTATATCTGTTTCAGAATCTCCCCATACCCCAAGGGACTAAAGATTTTACAGATATTAAAAAAAAATTACTAGTTTTATTTGGTCAGGGAAAAGACCCACAGTAAATAAGGCAATGACACTCCCAGCAAAGGGGGGGCTAGCCCAACCATACCTATATTCCTATTACGGAGCGGCCCAAACTAACCAACTGGTGTCCTGGCACAGAGGAATCGATTTGCCCTGGAATCCGATTTGGTTAGCCCACTAAACACCCAGTCAATTCTATGGTTACCATCATCATTGAGAAAAGATAGAATGGGTATTCTACCCACAATAACCCACTCATTGAAATGCTGGGAGTTATTCGCCATTTGACCATTCGGATTCCCCAACGACCTACCTATATAACAACCCTGACTTCATCCCAGGTTTATCAAGAACTGGCCTGCAGCAATGGAGAGTAACTGGTGTGATGCGCCTAAGAGACCTAGAGAGCAGAAATAGCATAATCCCACTAGACACATTCTTCCCAGACAAAGCAAGAAAGAAAGACGAAGCATTACCCTTTATTTAACTAATAGGCTTCTTTAACATAAAGAAACTCAGAGACTCCCTAACCGTATTCGAGAATATGTGCCTGAATCTCAGCCCTCTATGACCCATTTCCCTGTGCAATTACTGACAGAGACCCCAATTTCATCAACTAATGGGATCGAGATCTAGGAAAAGTACTAGACAGAGGACTGGGTGAGCATTTTCAAAGAGGTGGCTTAAATTTCAATTTGAACCACGATTAAGGAAAACGCTTACAAGGTCTTGTATCGGTGGTACTACAACCCCATTAGATTGTCCAAAATTTCATCTGGTACATCCACATTCTGTCCTAAACTATGTGGAATCTGGGGAACCTACCTCTATATGTGGTGGGAGTGTCCCAAGGTTCAAAGGATTTGGAGGGTGGTCCACAGATGGATCCAGAGGATGACTTCTCAATCATGCGCTCTGGACCCATGGCTATTCTTACTGAATAGACCATCAGATATGCTTAGTAGAAGTGAGAGCAAACTTGTTTCCCAGATAACCATGGTGGTCAGATGTGTGATTGTATCCTATTGATGAAAAAAACTGTGCCAACACTTTCTCAGATCAAAGATAAACTATGGTACGCTTTCCAGATGACACCAGTCTAGTAAATGATCATTACTAGAAGTATATGCAGATCTGGCAGCCATGGCTTGATTTTTGCAGGGACACGGGGAGACCACCCCCAATAACATACTAACTCGGTCAGCCCAGATAACCAAAAAGTATTATCTTTATTATTACACTGTATAACTCTGATGTACAACCATTGTCTAAGTGCGAACCTCATTTCTGAATCTATGTCTTTTGTATTCTGTATCCCCCTTCCCCACATCCCCAATTTTATTTTCTGTACCCTACCTAATCTTTTAAAATGAATACAAAATTGTGTTAAAAAAAAAAAAGAAACACGTGCATGGATTGCTCTTTCAAAATAAAAAAATAAAAATTATAACAACAAAACATCTATAAGAGAAACTCACTAGAATATGAGCAGCCCTGAAGCTGCAGGCTTTCAATGAAAAATTACTTTGAAGTTTGGTTTCTATTGCATAAACAAATAGCCCGTTGCAAGTTCATGGAACTATAAGTTAAACGCGCTAAACAAACCCTACTACAAAATACACAAAGCAACACTGCACACCCTCCATTTGTTCGCCATTTCTTTACCATGTAGGTGTAGCCAGCCTTAACGTTCGCGTGGCTGCGTGTGCAACGCTGAAACACCATCGTGCTGGGGGGAGGTGATGCTGCGGGGCGTCCATTCGTGTCAATGGGTCCTCCCGCAGTGTTAATCCTTCTGGGCCACGCAAACATGAAGTCCGGCTACATCGAGATTTGTGGTGTCATTTTGATCCCCCATCAAGCTGAGCCATTATTGGCAAGCTGCATCATACTGATGCAAATAGAGTTAATATCTGGATATACTGCATGGTAATCTTCATTAAGGAAATGACTAGGCAGGATCCTGGTTTGACTGCTCCCCTTCAGTGTGTTAGAAGTACCACAGGGCCAGAGATGGGGAAGGAAACACACTAGAGTACATAATCCGTTTGAATCCTTTTGCATCACTACTCTGGCTGTAACACTGGAAAACAATCAAGCTGCAGGAATGTGGCTGTCTAGTGCAGGGGGGTCTAAGTGGGGTGCCCTAACCCCCACTTACCTGCGCTCCGGCATCATGACGTCACGTTGCCATAGCAACATGATGTCACATGACCTCGCGGCGTCATTTTGACGCCGCGTTGCCATGGCAACGCAGGAAGGAAGCCGCCAGAGCCTAGGTAAGTAAAGGTTTACAGAGGCCCTTCAGCTCCCCGGCACTTAATTTAAGTGCCTTTCGGGAAGCGCGCAGGGCCTCTGTAAACCCCGCGCCGCCCAGTTTGCGCACCGCTGTTCTATTGTGCAACCCATTTTATATAACTAACATGGGAATTGATCTCTTACAGGCCAGACGTCTGCCATAACAGTCACATGCTCTAAAATTAAACTACAAAATACATTTTCAGGTAGTATCATTCCTATTATCACGAGAGGGCCGTAGTCTTCCTTTCAGTATCTTTCCTATTGTCTGACTTTGTTGCGCTTATTGTATTATAATTCCCTGTACTGTAGTGTCTTTGTAAAGTGCAGAGTACACTGTGTGCCATACACACACACACACACACACACACACACATATATATAAACAAAAAACAAAGAGAAGCGTAGGCTCCACAGCATATAACTGTGTATAAAAGGGATACATTTATTAATAAAAAGCTGTCCCAAGGAATTGCACTTACAGGATATTAAAAGAACAAATACATTGGAGAGAAATCTGTTTAGGGAGTCATCAAGAGGGGTGGAGGAGTCCAAGATGGATTGGATACACCTAATTGCTAGATTATGGCCGCATACAGCTTCTGCTATGAGCTAGCGTCGCCCCACAGCGTCTCACAGATACCTCACTTGGTCTCCCTCAATCAGAGTTAGCGTATCGGCAGTAGGAGAATCAGCTGGCTGAGACTGCTGGAGACAAATGACATCCTCACAAACCCCCGCACACGTTGACGTCACCACGTCACTACGCGTTTCGTCACAGCATGTGACTTCATCACGGGATGATAGGCTGATACAGGCAGCCAGTTAAATAGTCTGTAGTCCGAGTAAATTTAGCTAGAATTGCTGAAATTAGCCGAAGCTGATTCAACAAATACTAAGCCAACAAACAAATTACTTGCTGGATTGCACAATGTATATAATATCAAATCAAAACAACACGAGATATTATTCACACAATATGGATAATAGACTTGAAGAATAATAAATTAAAACAAAAACAGACTTATAATAAATGGAATTGTTTATTAATAAATGTATCCCTTTTATACACAGTTATATGCTATAGAGCCTGCGCATCTCTTTGTTTTTTGTTTCTAGGTAATTGAGTGGGTGGCTATACCACTTTTTAGAAGCTGCAGAGTGCTCTAAAGCAGCGGTGCGCAAAGTGAGGGGCGCGACCCCCAGGGGGGGCGGGAGATTGTGCTGGGGGGGCGCGGGCAGTTGCAGAGGCCCCACACTCTTCCCCCAGGCATTTAAATTAAATGCCGGGGGATCGCGTGAGGCCCCTGCAACTATTTACTTACCGGGATTCAGCTGTCTGTGTTGCGTCGCCATGGCAACGCGGCGTCAATAGACGCCGCGGCACCATGTGACCTGACGTCACACGCCCACGCTGCGTCATCTGACGCGAAAGAAGGTAGGCAGGGGGGCGCGAGAGCCGGGGGCAGAGTGACAGGGGGGCGCAGCACAAAAAGTTTGCGCTCCCCTGCTCTAAAGGATCTGTTTGTTTGGAATTCTATTAACAGTTTGATCCCTAAGGATCAAATAAACCCTACAGAATTGCACTCTATGATGTGTAACTATAGTGCTGCCACTTATATTTGTTCCATACAGTAGGATCTGTTTTAAACAGATCCTACTGTATGGAACAAATATAAGTGGCAGCACTATATTTACACATCATAGAGTGCAATTCTGTAGGGTCTTTATTTGATCCTTAGGGATCAAACTGTTAATACATTGTATACAGGCAGTCCTCGGTTATCCGACACAATGTGTTACTCAAAATGGCGTTGTAAAGCGAAACGTTGTAAAGCGAAACACGTTTTCCCATAGGAACACTGTTTAAATGAAAGGTTCCATTCCTGAAGGCATTTTTAACACTAAAATATACCAAATATTTTATGCAGGCAACAAGATATGCAGCACACACATAAATTATATAGTGTATATACTGTATTATAAATATAATATAACATAATAAATAATATATTATATAGTATAATATAATATTATATAGTATAATATTATATATATACGCTCTTACGACGCTTTGCAACGTTGTTTATGTGAATGTGTACATATATACACACATACACAACGTTGCAAAGCGTCGTAAGAGCGTTGGATAAGCCATTTTGGCGTTGTAAAAATGAATATAGGTATGCATTGCCTAGCGTTGGATAAGCCATTCGTTGTAAAGCGAAGCGTTGTAAAACGAGGACTGCCTGTATTACCCTTATGCACCATGATTGAACACAATACCAAATAATAGGAGAGCAGAAGAAAAACGTACTTCTATTTTGTTTGGAATTCTATTCATCTCTCTGAACCATCTCGTGGAACCAGTTGGACTTTATCCTTTTCGATTTTATGCGACACTTTTTCACTTATTTTATGGTTGTTCATAATTGTTATTAGTTGAATTCACTGAATGGTATATTTCACTATTTAGTACAACATACATTTGTTTATTTAATTTAGGTACAATCACGTTAGGAACTGTATATTTAGTCACTTAATTTTCTAACTATCTAGCGCTACTCTGTGTGTGTGTGTGTGTGTGTGTGTGTTTATGTGTATACAGTATGTGTATATGTGTATATACATATATATATACTGTACATACAAAAACACACACACACACACACATAAATAAATACAAAAATGTGGTTCAAAATTCTAGTAGCCATATCGGCAAGTGCAGATTCGTTGTAGGTTTTGATACCATTTAGCGGGCCAACATCAGTTCATAGATACAGAGTACAGAACTTTAAGAACCTCATAGGTATCGTCTTCAAGCATACGGTCATTGGATATGAAGAAGAAAACTACAGTATGCTGTGTACACTATCAATTCATTTGTTAAATACATCAGGCATCAAGTTAGAAATCAACATGTAACCAGACCAAATTTTCAAAGGAAGCATCACTTTGCAAACCTTTGTAATATGCTCAAGTGAGTAAAATAGCATATTAAAAAAGCAGTAGCACTCACTTGCTTACATCTGGAGCAGGTCAGAGTATTGATGTTCCCCCACAGCCGCCAGTACACATCTCGCCAGGACTTCAACTCCTCAAATAAAGTTGTCAAGTACTCGTGAATGTCCCACATTTTGTCTCTGTAAATTGGGCACACGTTCTCACCGTACAAATCATGAACAAAATAACTAAATGAACAAAAGACAAAACCTAGAGTAATGTTTTTTGGTTCATGGTTAATTGGACTGGATTGGACAACAAAATTACATGGTCTTCGTTAAATGTGTCCAATGAGAAACGGGCATTTCAGTCCTTCTTGTTCCCCTTCAATCAGTTCTGGGAACGGCAATAATATTCCAGCTTACAATGTAATATTGAGGAGCATGGATAGCCCTGTGTTTTGTTATTGAACGTTATGTCTAAAATTAGCAGGTGAGCATTAGTGATAATGGTGCTGGTTTTGGAGTGGAACAGGTTTGAAACCGGCGAGCAACTCCTTGTGACAATGAGCATGTAATGTTTATTTCACTGTGCATCAATGGACAAATGTTATATTGTAAGCGCTTTTAAGCAGGTATTGTTTTATAAAAGCAAAACAAAGTAATTGGTTCAATAGTTATAAGAGGGCTGCTCTGGCCCCATGGATCAATTCACACAAAATAAATAGTTAGAAAGGCAATAAGGTGCAGAACCAAAGAATAATATTTTCTGGACATAACAGTAGCTTCTTTTAATGTTAAAGTGCTTATTTTTTGTATTGTTGTGTGTAATTTAAACGGGACAAAGTGTATTACACGAAGCACATCTAGGACACATATTCTAAATTTCTTATAACTAAAATGGACATTTCAGTTTTCCCTCCCATATACATTTTGTATTACATAGGTACTGACTGTACAGTTATGTACATTGCATACAATGGAACTATATGGGGCATATGTACCAATGCAAAAATTGTGCAAATCTGGGGCAACAAACTGCACCATACTGTAAATATTAAAGTAAAAAATCCAAATAATAGGATTTTTTGTTTGATACATCTGGAGCAACAGTTTTTGCCCCAGAATTGCACCACCTTTGCCTTGATGCATATTTCCCCTATAAGTTAAACAAATGTACCCATTGTAGGAGTTGAAATTCAAGAAGTCATGGTCATTACAAATAAACAGAAAAAGCAAAACACACTAAGAAATGTAATTTGCCGTATAAACGAGAAAGATTTCTGCACATGAGGAATGTAATGATGCAGAAGTGCTTAACATGTTGTCTAAACTGCCAAGCTCTACCAGATGGGTTCTAATGGACAAGGTCGTTTAATATCATGTGTAAGAAATACATGGGATCCTTATTTATTGCTATGATCTCTCACTCGTTAGAATGTTGTAATAAGACCTACAAATGCTCCCAAATGGTTATAATGCCATCTCTGAGAGACTATGGACTCGTCACTGAAGCAATGCAAACGTTGTTACGGCGGCATATCAAATTGGTGTCAGGGTACAGTATGATTGGCATTTTAAATATATCCATTAATCATATAATTGTGAGGATCAAAAAAACAAAGTGCATATTGTGTACTTATATAGCAGCAACTACTAAGGCTGTCTCACATTTTAATCTGGTCTGTAACTGTTTCATAAGCCAATAATATATATTTTCTTTAACTGTGCACGCAATGTCTTGTATATAATGTATACCCTGTTCATTTATGTAACTGTATTTGTAACCATGTATTATTGTCTTAACTCTATGCCCAGGACATACTTGAAAACGAGAGGTAACTCTCAATGTATTACTTCCTGGTAAAACATTTTATAAATAAAATAAAATACTTACAGAGCTCCACAGAAAATACATGAAAAAAGCAACCTCCCTGCCACCCCCAATAGCCCTGAAGAGCTAACTTCTATATGGTACGCTGGGTGACTTGCAGTGATGGGAGGAGAAAGTGTGAGAACAATATTAAGAATAGGAATACAGAACGATTTCCATTAAGATGAAAAGGCTCATTTTTATTTATTTATTTATTATTTTGTTCTTATTTCGTGATTGTTTGTATTTATCATTTAATAGTCTACATATGTATAATATAATTTTTATGTTGCATTGTATTGTACTGTAATGTACGGTTTTGTAGTGTATTATATTGTGTTGTATGTTCACTGTTATCAAAATGTGGAGAATAAATAAAGAATATAAAAAATAAATATTTTTTAAAAAAAGATGAAAAGGCCCAGTCAAATGCTTCAGTTTGAACACAAACAAATGTGAAGCTTCTTGGCTTGGGGGCTTGAAATACATTGCAATGATCTTATGTGTCATCCGTAAATCATGTTGAGTAGAATCAATACCGATTTTGAATACAAATGAAAGTACCTTATATGAAAGTACACAATATTTCCATGCTGGTCTATGTTAATTTTCCCTGGAAGGCAGGCGATCTTTTGCTCCGCTTCCTTCGTCAGCAGCCTCTTACACAAGCTGCATCTAGAACAAAAACAGGAAGGAAACGCCATTTATTAATCAACGGGTAGGGAATAAAAAGTATCCCCTGCAAAGTCGTAATATGCAGTAGTTGCTGGCCCCTTCTGTCCATATGCCAGATATGTCTGTACAAACGGATTAAAAAAACAGCCAGCTGAAGATTTAGGGAAACTCCACTTATTAAAAATAAAATTAATTAAAACGTGTCACTATTAGTATGCGAGTTCCCAGCTCTAACTAAATAATGTTTGGGGTGGTTTTGGCGACTGGAGAAGGCTTTAACAAATAACCCTTGGAACTAAGAGGGTGTGCTCTGCAGGGTTTATAGACTTTGGTTAACTGTGCAACTGTCCAGCTCCGTCCAGTGCATTCCACTGTGGGGTGAGACATGGGCGTCTGGCAACTTGTATTACTGTCACGGATAGAGCCCAATTTTCAGAGCACCTTTCTGGTTATACCCCTTCACTGGATGTGTACTGAGTTGAACAAATATTTAACTCTGGTGGGATATGCTGACTTTATTACACATCACGGATTCTATTAAAACATGAAACATTGTGGTTTGCCTGGGACAGTCCCCGCTTGCACAGGTCTGTAGAAAAGTCTCCTACCTTTTAGAGTGTCAGCTCACTGGGGTAGTGCCCTCCCTATCTAGGTTGTAACATTATTGTTATACTCTTCCTACTTCTTTGTACTGTGCTGCAGAATATGTTGACATGTTATACCTAAATTATAATAGTAATAGCTATACTTAATTAAGAAAAGAATGCTGTAGGAACACCATAGTTGCCGTAAAAGTATGAGGCAGCTCCTGGACAAATTTAATTAGAAATGTATAGAACACATAGAAAATATTTAACATTGTTATTTCATCAAAACACAAAAGTATTGGAGGATTTCATAGTGATATATGTGATCACAGTGAAAACCCAAAAAGAAAATAGGCCATTCTGAAAGCAAACATTTTTAACCCAGTGTTCCACAATTCCCATTCCACAATTAACCCACATAATAACCCTTTGCGTGCCAGAAGGCTGTGGCACGGTCCAGCTCCGGGGGTCATGTGATGGCCCATATACCAATCACATGGCCCCAGCTCCCCCCACCCACACATCTCTTCTTTCTGATTTCATCGCGATTTCAGCTCACGGAGAGCTGATGTTGTGATCTCCACTAGAAAAAGGTAAAAAGTCAATGTAGTTAGGGCAGTGTCATAAGGCAGGGGAGGGCCACTCCAGTCCTCAAGGGCCACCAAGAGGCTAGGTTTTCAGGATATCTCTGCTTCAGCACAGGGGGCTCAATATGTGGCTCAATTGAGCCACCTGTGCTGAAGGGATCAGGGCCGTCTTAACGTATGGGCACGCTGGGCAGTTGCCCGGGGGCCCCACAACATAGGGGGGCCCCACGAGCCCGGCCCATGCGTGCCCACCAATGCTCTCCCGCAGCCCGGCACCCCGGCTCGTTCTTAGGGTTGCCAGGTGTCCGGTATTTGGTTCCCCTGTGAGAGATACCGGACATGGGATAGAGCAGGGTTGCTGCTGCTAGGGGGCTGGGCAGCTTCCGATTGGTTGCTGCTGTGTAATTCAGCCAATCGGGAGGTGGCAGGAGCCTGGGGGTGGAACCAAAGAGCGGAGGAAAAGCATGCAGCAGAGAGGTGAGGCTGTGTGTGTGTCTCAGTGTCCTGCCTGTGTGTGTCTCTCAGTGTCCTGCCTGTGTGTGTGTCTCAGTGTCCTGCCTGTGTGTGTGTGTGTGTCTCAGTGTCCTGCCTGTGTGTGTGTCTCAGTGTCCTGCCTGTGTGTGTGTGTGTGTGTGTCTCAGTGTCCTGCCTGTGTGTGTGTCTCAGTGTCCTGCCTGTGTGTGTGTGTCTCAGTGTCCTGCCTGTGTGTGTGTGTCTCAGTGTCCTGCCTGTGTGTGTATGTCTCAGTGTCCTGCCTGTGTGTGTATGTCTCAGTGTCCTGCATGTGTGTGTATCTCAGTGTCCTGCCTGTGCGTCTGTCTCAGTGTCCTGCCTGTGTGTGTGTCTCAGTGTCCTGCCTGTGTGTGTCTCAGTGTCCTGCCTGTGCGTGTGTCTCAGTGTCCTGCCTGTGTGTGTGTCTCAGTGTCCTGCCTGTGTGTGTGTCTCAGTGTCCTGCCTGTGTGTGTGTTTCAGTGTCCTGCCTGTGTGTGTGTGTGTCTCAGTGTCCTGCCTGTGTGTGTGTCTCAGTGTCCTGCCTGTATATGTGTGTGTCTCAGTGACGTACGTGTGTGTGTGTGTGTGTGTGTGTGTGTGTGTGTGTGTGTGTGTGTGTGTGTGTGTATCTGTGTCCTGTCTGAATATGTGTGAGTGTATATGTGTGTGTGTGTGTCTCAGTGTGTCTGTCTTTCTGTCTGTGTCCTGTGTCCTTCCTGTATATGTGTGTGTGTTTGCGTGAGTGAGTGTGTGTGTGTGTGTGTGTGTGTGTGTGTGTGTGTGTGTGTGTGTGTGTGTGTGTGTGTGTGTGTGTGTGTGTGTGTGTGTGTGTGTGTGTGTGTGTGTGGTGACAGACAGTACATACAGTACTGGCAACTTTGTTTAATTGCTCACTCATCCTCACTTTTCTTTTACTATACTAACAGTCTTCCCATTTTCAAGATCTATTAAAAATATCCCCCATTGTAAATTCTCGGAACAGCTCCATAACTCAGCTCTCATCACAGCAGCATTGCAATCTCTGCAGCACTCTTACTTACAGCTCATCCCCAAGAAGGCAGAGCAGGTTACTTATTCAATGGCATGATTCAATATGCAATTTAAAGCTGGATTTTGACGTCTACTGCACTGATAATGACAGGGAGGGGGGTGGGGAGAGGATGAAGGGAATGGGGGTAACAGAGGATGAAGGGAGGGGATAAGAGAGGATGAAGGGAGGGGGTGAGAGGACAAAGGGGGGTGGGAGGGTGTGAGGACAAGGGCGAGAGAGCGAGAGGATGAGGAGGGGGTGCAACAATCTTGGAATTTGTGGGAGGAGCAGTAAGATCAGTATTGCTCGCCATGTACAGTATGACTGCAGGTCAGTTATTTATAAATGATCTGACCGTTACGTCATTTGTTCTAAATTGCACTCCAAGCATGCACCAATTTGCACTATTTCATATTCTATTTCCTAAAACCAACCTCGGAAAGATGCTCCCCAGATTTTTTACGAAATAGAATATAAATTGGTGCAAATTGGTGAATACTTGGAGTGAAATTTAGAACAAATGACATAACAGTCAGGTCATTTATAAATAACATTCTTCCACACCAACGATTCTCGAGTGCGTCGCACCTTTCACCATTGTGTCCAGTATTTTTGGACAAGCCACCTGGCAACCCAACTCGCTCTCCCCCCGCCCGGCTCCGCTCACTCTCCCCCCGCCCGGCACCGCTCGCTCTCCCGCCGCCCGGCACCCCAGCTCGCGTCACAACCGCTCGCAGCCTAGCAGTGCAGCACTTCCGGTGCCTGCTGCAGCTAGTGATCGCGTGGGAGGCTGGGAGCGGCAGTGAAGGCAGGGCCCCGTGCACTGCTTTGCCCGAGGGCCCCTAATGTTGTTAAGATGGCCCTGAAAGGGATATCCTGAAAATCTGACCTGTTGGCAGCCCTTGAGGACTGGAATGGCCAAACCCTTGTCATAAGACAACTAAAGTGCTACTTAATATGATGTTACTGCAACATCATGGTGCAATGGGACAGTAAAGCAGGGCTTTATTTCCAACTCTGGCAACGTGAGCCATTTCTGCACGCGTGGCAAAACTGCTCTACATGTAAACATATAGAAACATACCTGTACAGCGTTGCAGAGTTTGCTGGAGAGTCCCTGTTCTTGTATTCTGCATCAAACAGCCTCTCGATCTTCTTGCAGAATATCTTACTAAAAAATACAGCACATGCTTAGATGTTGTTTGGGCTGCACTGAGACTCACTTTTTTTTTTTTTTTTTAAAGGTGCTGTACCATTTAAAATCAAAATGGACAAATGGAAATAACAGATTGAATAGGATTAATTTAGGTAATTGAGGCCTATAAAGAAATACCAGACAAGTATTTTAAAATATTTGTGGTGACCTTTCCATGTTTACATGGGAACCAAATACTTTGGAGGGTTTTTGCAATCTTTATCTAATCTCCTTAGTGATAGGACTGTCTGTGATCTCTTGAATCTATTGGCAAGTTGTTAAATCGTAGAATTATCAATCGGACAAAGTACAGAAAAGTAAATGGATTTGCTTTTCCCTTTGATACATTTGTGGGTTTTTTTACACCAATGTTGTCCAACTTTCTCATTTAAAAGACTAAGGGGACCAATCAATTAGTTTCCATATTGTCAATGCAGAATTGTCCAAAAACGGCAAGTCATTTGTATTAATTAAAAAATATTTATGCATAATAATCACACAGTTTGACATCTCATTTGCATTTGATTTTTGACAGTTTGGCTGCAAAAACAGCTGCAAAATGACAGTTAAAAATCTCACCTCCCTCAGGTAAGTGAAATCGAGCTTTGGGATGAGAGGGAAAAAGAAGCCAATGCGTTCACAGGTATCTCACCACAGGTCAGGTTTGCAGGATATTCCTGCTTCAGCAAAAGTGTCTCAATCAGTCCCTGCTTCAGCACAGGTGGCTCAATCAGAGGCTCAGTTGACACCCTTGGGTTAATCTATTTGGGGGTATATAAGTCAGAGTCCTCTCCTAAATTGGTATCTCCTCTCCCCTCCTGCAATAGCCCTATTTCACCTACCTGAGGGTCAAAGAGGCCTCCCAGAAATACACTTATTGGAGTTTAAGGAATAGGCCTATGCCACATATGCTGCTGGGAGGCTGACGTGCATTGGGATTTATTACAAATCCCGGTGATTGTTGCTTCTTCTAGAACAGCACAAACATGTCCAGTCCCCACTTTTGAAGTCACCTGATGCGTTGGACACGAGCAACGAGGAAAAGGAGAGGTTTGCGTGTTTTAAGGAGAAACAAAACGACTGTATCAGAGGGAATGATTTAAATGCCCTTCGCTCCTCAAGGTTCAAAAATAACAGATTCAAATCCAACATTATGCCCTCATAGAAGAAAATTGATATTTCAATAATGTTCTGGCCAAATATATATATATATATATATATATATATATATATATATATATATATATATATATATATATATATATATATATATATATATATATGGGTGTACTTCTATCTGTACTCATGTGCTTGCTAAATACTTTTATATTCAGAGCATTATTAAAAGAGGTGGATTCTGTGCAGGAATACTCTGTGAATGGAAAGTAATTTAATAGATTTGTGCTGGAATACAGAAATGGTTATTTTAGAGCAAGACTTTATAAATACAATTATAATTAGCCTAGAGCTTAGAAAATATAAATTAGGACCGGCCCGTCCATTAGGCGAACCTAGGCACACAGGTCCTAGGAGCGTATTAATAATAATGATAATTTTTTCCTCTTATTATTTTTTATTGATTTATCTTTTTTATTTATTTATTTTTTTGTCCGGTATTTTGGCGCACTATTATTTTTATTTTGCTTCGTGCTGGGGCGCCTGCATCCCCAATAGCTTTACAAATCCACCACCTTTACGCACTTGCCTGTGCCTGCTACCTGTGCCTGCCGCCCTGCTTCTCCTTCAGAATCCAGCGTCAAATGACGCCGCGGACCACACGGCGCCTCGTTACCATGGTAACGTGACGTCATGGCGTCTCGTTACCATGGCCAGGCGACGTTACGTCATTTGACGTCGCAACGTCACAGTTGCCCTGGCAACAAGATGCCGCATGTCACAACGTCATCTGACGCTCGATTTTAAAGGAGAAGCAGGGCGGCAGAAAGGAGGCGGCCGGCACAGGTAAGCCCTTCCCATTAGGTCCTATAGGTGGAGGGATGGTACAGAATACAACTGGGGTGTAAATTTTAAGTTTTGCCTAGGGCGCACGAAACCCTTGCGCGGCCCTGCATGCAGAGACTTGTGTGCAACAAACACTGAACCATATTAAAAGCACTTTGCACATCCGTATGTATGATGCATGCAAGACAAAAAAATGATTAATTGGGAATATGACATATACTTAGAAACTACAGTCTGTCAGAAAGCAATCATTCCAGATATGTGAAGAACTGGAAGGTCTCTGTTGATTATGACATAATCGCCCGTGGCGAGTTGGCACATGCAGTTTCTTACCTTTTAAACTTATCTTTTCTGTCTTTCACATCATCTGCCTCGTTATGTGTGAAAAGATCAGCTATCCGTGTTAAGAGATTGGCATTGATGCAATTCATGTTACATGGTGTAGCTACGATGGCACTCATGTGTTTATGACAGTAAACAATACATTCCTCTACCTATAGAAATGGGTATAATATAATATAAAGGATACATATAAAATGTTTGGCTTTACCATTGGGCTGACAGTAAGTACGGATTACTTGACCCTAGATTCTTGGGATAAGCAAGAGAAACAATGTCTATTGAGTAATGCACATTTGCAAAACATATCCAATGTTTCATCCCTACAGTGGCATAATGTAGCTTAGTTAGTCACACTTTGCATACATTTCCTTTATAAGAATGTATTTTATAGGGCTGTTGGAATTCTCATGCGGGATCCCACACTGCCAGCCAAGCAAGTGCCATAGTGTGGTGCGAAGTAGGTAAAGGAGTCACACACATAATATATGTGCTGGAATCTGCACCTCTGTGTTAAAGGAAAAGTCCATCAATGATTCAAGTACCTGCACATTGAAGGAAACACTGAAGTGGGATTTGCTGAGCTACACCCAAACTGCTTATTTGATATATAAATATTTCTACTTCCTCCTTACAATACCACTGGCATCCACATTCATTCCATCTGTTTGGAAAGTCACGATGTCATAATAAAAGGAAGCAGTGCTGTGTTTTAACCCTATTCAGTGACAGAGGAACCAATGCGTTGCAGGCCCATAGAGCAGCAAGGGTGTCCAGTGCACCATGTCAGTTATAGTTCAATGTTCCTGTTCTGATGTTGCTAAATCCATAGTTTAGATCAGGGGCGCTCAACTCCAGTCCTCAAGCCCCCCAACAGGTCAGGTTTTCAGGATATCCCAGCTTCAGCACAGGTGGCTCAATCAGTCCCTCCTTCAGAACAAATGGCTCAATCAGTCCCTGCTTCAGCACAGGTGGTGCAGTCTTTGACTGAGCCTCTGATGGAGCCACCTGTGCTGAAGCTAGAATATTTTGAAACCCTGGCCTGTTGGGAGGGGGGAGGGGGGCTTGAGGACTGGAGTCGAGCACCACTGAGCTAAGGTAATGTAAATATATATGGCAAAGATGTCATAAATGCTTGCAAAAAAAGTTGAAATATAATATATTTTTAAAGTATTTAAATGCAGCTACTATTCCATCGCTATAAGCTTGTGGCCCATGTATTCCTAAATGTTTTCTGAAAAAGGCAAAAAAGGCAGCGCACTGCCAAAAACCAGGAGGAGGCTCACATGTACTTTAAAAGGATTTATTCCATAAGAGGATCAAACATATCCCCAGAGAGCAACAAAAAATACACCACACCAACGCGTTTCGGGCAGCGTGCCCATTCTCAAGGTGTATTACAAACATATGAATAACCTGCATCTAAATACAGGATTCAATCGCGCCATTTTAGTGACGTCACGAGTCACCAGCCAATCCGTATCTAGCTCCTTCGTGCACTGACTCTGATTGGTCACAATGCTTTGTGTCAATTGCTAAACTTTATTGAGACTGAGCTCCTATCTAAATGTCTCTGGTGTGCAGACAGTAAGCTGCACTCTCCTCTGATAGGCCACATGAGGGAGCAGCATACTCAAACAGCTTGAGCCAAGTATGAACTATAGTAACTTTATCAGTAGGCTCTGACTCGAACATTGACACTCCTATATGCTGAGAATCATGACGTCAGCAAAACGGACTTCTAATAGACATAAACATGAATATCTTATAAAAATAAAGACATATATACATAATATTTAATATAAAAAACATGTGAATAATTAATAAACATATAAGCCCATTACTAAATACTACAATTTATGAGCTTATGTGAACACAAACGAACTAACATATGTTTAACTATACCCAAACTACACAAATATATATTCATACTCCCTTATCAAGACCAAAATAAAATTACTAATTCTAAATCTTGAGTCAGATCTGGAAGTAAGCAGTATAGGTTATTTCGGTGTAGGTATAGGGCAGTTAAGATATATAGGGTAAGTAAGATATCCAGGTCCAAAGTGTGAGACAGTGTGAGAGAGACAGAGAGTGGGTGAGAGAGAGAGAGTGACAGAGAGAGAGAGAGCGACACAGAGAGAGAGCGACACACAGAGAGAGAGAGCGACACACACAGAGAGAGAGAGAGAGAGCGACACACAGAGAGAGAGAGAGAGCAACACACACACACAGAGAGAGAGAGAGCGACACACAGAGAGAGAGAGAGAGCGACACACACAGAGAGGGTGAGAAAGAGAGAGAGACCAAGTCAGTCATCCTACTCACACACACACTCACACTCACACACACTGACAGACGTATACACACACACACACACACACACACACACACACACACACACACACACACACACACACACACTCTGACAGACACACACACATACTGACAGACACACACACACTCTGACAGACACATACACACACTCTGACAGACACACACACACACACACACTCTGACAGACACACACACACCCACACACTGACAGACACATACACACACTCTGACAGACACACCCACACACACTCTCTGACAGACACACAGACACACACACACACTGACAGACACACACACACTCTGACAGACACACACACACACACACACACACACACACTCTGACAGACACATACACACACTGACAGACACACACACACACTGACAGACACACACACACACACACACTATGACAGACACATACACACACTGACAGACACACACACACACACACACACACACTCTGACAGACACATACACACACTGACAGACACATACACACAATGACACACACTCTGACAGACACACACACAAACACACTCTGACAGACAGACACACACACACTACCAGAAACGGTGACGGGAGTCCCGCTCACCATTGGAGGTATGTTGGAGTCATCGTGAACCTTGTGGGAGACATTGGAGGTTTGAGGGGGCCTGCGGGGGTTTGCGGCGGCCAATAGGGTTATGCGGGGGCCTGCGGCGGCAATTGGGGGTATGCGGCGACCACTGGGGGTATGTGGGGGCCTGCGGGGGTAAGCGGGAGGCCTTGGGGGGTATGCGGGGGCCATTGGGGGTAAGCGGGGGGCATTGGGAGGTATGCGGGGGCCATTGGGGATATGCGGGGGCCATTGGGGATATGAGGGGGCCTGCGGCGGCAATTTGGGGTATGTGGCGACCATTGGGGTTATGTGGGGGCCTGCGGGGGTAAGCGGGAGGCATTGGGAGGTATGCGGGGGTAAGCGGGGGGCATTGGGAGGTATGCGGGGGCCATAGGGGATATGCGGGGGCCATTGGGGATATGAGGGGGCCTGCAGGGGCATACGGCGGCCAACGGGGGTATGTGGGGGCCATTGGGGGTAAGCGGGGGGCATTGGGAGGTATGCGGGGGCCATTGGGGGTAAGCGGGGGGCATTGGGAGGTATGCGGGGGCCATTGGGGATATGCGGGGGACTGCGGAGGCACTCTCTGGCTGCTACGGGGAGGAGAAACGTGCTCAGAGAGGCAGGGGAGGAGGGAGGGCACTGCTCAGGGAGGTGGGGTAAGCCCCTGCAGCAACATGAACCCGCCTCCGGCTTTTTTTTTTTTCCTCCAGAGTGAGCGGGGGAAATTAAACAGCAGCGCGAGCAAGGAAAATTGCTGCTTGGGCCAATAGGAGCTCGTCATGGTGTTAAATCCACTCGCTCGGGGCATGCAGATGTATAGGTTTGTCGAACACTGCCTATAGTCTATGGGACAACTTATGTACTAACATGTGTCATTGCACACTATGTAATAGTCCCCTCTCCCTATTAGGGAATTCTAATTACTCACAACCTCAGTACAGAGGTCCAGGCGGTTTTATATATGCACCTATGGGACTGTTCTATATTGGATGCGCCGGTCACCTCTACTCTTGCTAAATGTTTTCTGACCCGGCCGCTTTGCGAAACTGGTTGATGACGCCTGGTTTAGACCATTCTCCTTCTGGTTCCATCCCAACTGAAAGTTCTAAAGATCATTCACTATGACTCAAATATCTCTCAGAATCAGATGTGTGAGCCTGCAGAGAAGTCAGGAATCATGCATAATTAATTATGGTTCACTTTTTGCTTACTTTCTGATTATTGTCAGTCAATTTTTAAATCAATTATTACTGTATTATTAAATTGCAGAGTAGTACTTGTCGTTTACATGAATGTCCTGGGAAATCATTAAAACCTGACCTGTTGGGGGGGTTTTGAGTACTGGGCTGAACACCCCCTGGCCTAGATTGTAAAAAATGACCTGTCCCTACCTATACGTGTAAAAAAGAAAAAAACATCAAACTGTTGAAGACCGTTTGGTTTAGCCCTGGTTTTAAACACACATGTAACATTTTACAATGTGTAGTCCTGTTCTCACTGTAGAGAAAAGCAACCCTACACATCTAGGAATTCTAGTGGTCAGGTAATACAAACCGGGACAGGACACCTACAAACGTTAGCTGGAGTTTGGCTTAGTTGAATGGTAAGACATTCAAATGGCAACTGTTTCTCAATGTCAAATGTTAACCGTAATATTCATCTGCTGGAGTTTAACAATAATCAAGATCGATTCCAATTATTCAAGCCCTAGAGATAATATGTTAGTGTAGACTCAAAGCTCTCTCATTCAGTGGCTTCTACTAACACCCCAGAAGGGCCAGATACGTACTACTCTCCTCTGCAACAGCCCACATGGCAGTGAAGGAGTTTATGAAACCCTAGAAATAGTTTTTCACTGAATTTGTTTTCTTGGCCACTTTGGACCCTTCCCAAAAAGAAAAAAAAAATGAAATCAAGCTCCATTTCACAATGTTTTGATAAATACTCACTAATGAATCCATCTTCAAGAACTCGGAGGAAATCAAGATTGAGATGACATTCGCAGGTTCTGTAATGCCAAAATGGAAACCATTACTAAGTTACAAATGAGTGACATAATGATATCTGCGAGAACATGTATACAGGACTTTGACTGCAGAGATATGACTGTCACGCGCATTTTTTGCATCCCAAGAAAACTTCATTAATGTGGGATACATCCGACTGACACAGGGGAAAGATCCCGATTTTTACCAACCTTTACTTAAATTATTTTATATTTTGCAAGAAAAAAAGAAATGATTAAAAAAGTTGAGATACTGCACCGTACAAGGGCCTCTGTTGTGTGCTAATATCGATACGGCCGCAAAGCCAGCTTATAAAGAAACATAACAGTTGACCGCACATAAGGACCATTTCACCAACTTTAGCTATGCTAATTTTGGCCATACAAGTGTAAAGGTAAAACAATCAATATAAATAAACAGGGTTGATAAGTGCACTGTGACTTGTGGATTGGATAAAAGGAGTTGGCAACTGAGTAAATGGAGGGGGAAGGAACCATGATCAAGAAAAGATGTCAGCAAGGAGCAAGAACGAACAAACCAGTTACCCCAAGTCAAGCAAGTGGGTTTTGCCAACACAGCTGACACTGAAGTTCATGCCATTAGTGTGAGCAAAATTGGTACAGCGGTTTAGTTGATAAATTCGTTGTTTTTTTTGTTTTTTTTAATTATGTGTTTTTGTAACCATACTAGCATCTAGGCCCGTGATTCCCAACCAGGGTTCCGTGGAACCCTGGGGCTCCTTGAAGCAGTCTCAGGGGTTCCTCCTACGGACCACAGACCCCCCCCCCCCCATACCCCTGGTGGTGGGGCTTTTTGGTATGTATTTTGTACAGTGGATTGAGTGAAAGTGGGGTAATTGATGGAATGTAGGGGCGAGTGAGAGAAGGGAGGGGGCAGGAGGGAGTGAGTGAGGAAAAGGGAGTAAGAGAGAGACGAAGGGGATAAATACATGCAAGGCGGGGAGGGCGGGGGGGAGAGTTAGTGAGATGGATGGGAGAGAAATACATGGGTAGAGGGTGGGAAATAGAGGTGGCTCGTGAGGTGTGACATTTTGTGACTGACCCCTGTCGAACCTATTATGTGTCAGCCAGAAAGGAGTTCCCCGAGATTTTTTTAAATACTTCAAGGGTTCCGCCAAACAAAAAAAGTTGGAAATCACTGGTCTTGGCTATCCCCACCAATAGGATCTCACTAATAATTATGCATGAAGACAGTCTATTTAACATTAGATATGGTTACAACACACCCTATGTTTGTTGCATGTGTGTTTGTGTCATGCCCATTTATTTTACCATTAAGAATATTGAAGTTTAAGTTTTAAGCATCTTTGCAATATCCACATTACTTCTCCTTTATTGTTTATTAGTCTTCAACATGACGGGGTTTTCTTTTTTTCTTTCCTCTATTCCATGTTCCAGTTGATCTGTCTGTCAGCTTTGGGAGACTTTTTCCTAATCTTTGAATCCAGTGGTTCCCAATCATTGCAAACTGCACACCTTAAATAACATTGGTTTGGCCTTTGGGACTCCCATTCTATATTCAGTGCATAATGATCACGGTTTGGGGTTGAGTTCCAAAAAAAAAATCAGGACTCCACATAGTTGAATATTTTTAATGAGTTACTGATGTAAAGAAGCAGTCATCAAATTGTCACTCTGACCGCCTCTCTCTCTCTCTCTTTAATTTGTCACTGTGTATGCCCTCCTTTTTTTGCTGTTGCCAACTTTCCCCATCGCCCAGCGTGTATTTCCTTCTGCCACTCAGAGCCCCATTGGGGTTTTTGTTTAATTTTGGCATACACAAAGGATATGCTGAAGATCACAGAAAATAGTGTTGCTTACCAAGCTGCGGGATCTCATGCTTTTCACTTTCCTTTGCATTCCGTTTCACATATCTTATCAACCAGTTGAAAATCTGCACGTCGCAGTGGACAGAGATGTCCACTTCCTCCCACCGCTGGGCATCCGTGGACAAATATTCTGCAAAGTACTTCATTTCAGATATCAACAGGTCCCGCGGACACACAAAATCTTCCTTCAGGTTTTTTGATTCGTCACATACGTGGATTACCATATTTGGCCTTTTAAAGAAAATAGCATCAGATTGCAGTGTTATCGTCGTATATATATATATATATAATTAATTTTTTTTAAACATTGCTGCCAGGTGAATCAGCGAAATGTTGTAGATACATTGTCTGGCAGCTTAAGGGTTCATGAAGATGACAAACATTGGTGTAGAAGAAAGAAGACATAAGGGATTAAATGTAGAATGCTCCCCAAATATTCTGCATGACCCATTCACAATTAGCAAACGCCCTGCTCTTTTTGAAAGTATGCATAGCAAAAAGAGACATCTTAACCACTTATCTAACATAGATTTGATGCAGACCCCTATAGCATTAAAGGGGTTCAGTAGCTATCAGCATAGAACTATATTTAAAGCAGCAGTTCCCTATACCAGAGCCCCCCTTTTATTTTTCTAAATTCCCCACATCACGTGGAACAATAGGAAGGGTCAACAGTTGATGTTGTATCTTCCTATTGGCCCGCATGACGCCAGAGATTTAAACAGCAGTTTGTTTCACCTGGAAGGGACTGCAACTCGCTACTTTTACTGGTATCTTGGGAACAGACGAGTCCCCCAAGCGGAAATTAGCTTGTTTCAGCTCTGGGGACCCCATGATTTCCATCCTGGTTAAAAATAAAAAAAAAAGGAAGGGGAAGGGTTATATTTAAGTTTATATATTTCCATATTATATATCCATGTCTAAAACATGAGCCTCAAAATGTAAGTGTTTCGTTTCACTGGTCTAACCAAGACACTAAGAAGGCGCCATGATCAACTCTATTTACAATCTGCAGCTTTGCTCATAGTGGCAAATATAGAGATGCTTTTAGCTTTTACCACTAGTGGGTAATAGAAGAGTAGAACCCATAGACGTGGCTTCTTTACTGGTCATGTTACAGATGACATGGAGGCAGAATTGCAGAAAGTGCTTTGAAGGGGAACAATGTTGACAGCTATTCACTATAGCTTGTTCTTATTTAACCTACATGTTCTTCCCCTCCCAGGCATGAAGTGCCTCCCTAAAGCATGTGAATGACTAAGGCGTTTGCAATGTTTGGGCAAGCTTTCTAATCAAACATACTCTGCTGGAGGAGTCACATCCCAAGGGCATTTATGAAGAGCACATCACATGCACAGTCCACTTGTCTTCGCCTACTGACAGCCCCTTTGGAGAACATGTGACACGATGGATTATTGTCCTACCCCTGGTTCTCTCCAGTATTTTCTTCATTCATAGATGAAGCAGATTTGTCATTTTCCGTAGAACAATTTCTTGCTGTAATAGCACCAGGTCTTCCTTAAAGACAAGGAAAAAGGGTTTCCATTTTTAATATTTAGAGACAAGGAATTAAGTTGTGTGTAGAAACTACAGAGAAACACTAAACAAGAGTACAGTACCTTGCTATAGGTTGGACAAAGGAGGATTCACAATGTACTTGAAACATACAACAAACAAGTCTACTATCTCGGGCTTTATCTGCCTGCAGCTGATAAGTTGCTTTCTCGGTCATCCTTCTTGTGATCTGACAAGTGCTACTGGTCAACCTGTCAGCAAATGGGTTAATGTCAAATAATAACAGCACTTAAATAGTGCGCCATTATTTAATAATAATAATATATATATATATATATATATATATATATATATATATATATATATATATATATATGCATACATACAGTATGTACAGTATATATAAATATATATATATATATTTTTGTATTATTATTTTTAGACCAGAGGTACCTACAGTTCTTTGCAAACTGGTTCTAACAGATGAGGCAACAAAGAAGTGAAACTAATCTATTTCCATCTTTCTGTTGGGCGTGTAATATCACAGCAGCAGAATTTGTCTGGTTGTATTTGATATACTTTATGGATTATCCTTGACTGGCTGCTTTGATGGATTCCTGGTGGTCCACTGCTTGACCACTCTTTGACAGGAACCTCCTCTCGGTTCCACTCTCACACATTTCTCCCACCTCCTGCCTCTCATTGCTATACTTGTAATCTTTCTTTCGGCGTTGGATTACGCCAAGGAAACACCAGGTTTCTAAAACCGAGATATAGGGATATAAATGATTCCATGCAGTCCTGTTTTAAGGGAGAACTGATACACTGGGTAGAGCTTAAAATCGATGGCAATTGCTTTGGGGTGTGCTTGCACCGTATAGATACTCTGTTGAATTATATATTATTTTATTCCTCTGATCAAGCACCCGGCTGGGCATGAAACGCGTTAGGTTTTTTTTTTTAAATTCTGTTTGCCCAAGTCATGCAATAAAGATTGGCATTTTAGAAACCTGGTGTTTCCCTGGCCTGATGCGATGCTGAAAGAAAGATTGCTTGTATTTGGAGGGTAGGATATGGGAATGACCCGTGACCGCACTACCTTATGCCAGATTTGTGTGTGCTGCCAGTGTGAAGAGGGGAGGAGTGTTTGAAGACGTGCCGTTTGAGAGCGTGGAGGAATTCCTTGGGCAGCACTTTGCCATACTCGTAATCTGCGTTCTAATGACCTTCAGCAAAAAATCTAAACTTTCTTTACTACCAGGAAGGATTTCTCATTTTTGGACATCCACCTCTTTAGCCCTTTCACTAATTTCACCCTACCTATGGAACTCTTTTCCACTCAGTATTCGGCAAGCACCTTCCCTTTCCTTTCTCAAAGCCCATCTTAAAATTCTTCTCAATAAAGAAGCCTCTCTTAAAATTATCTGCGTCAATACTACAGAGTCCAGATTTAACCGCCAGGTTGAACTTAACCACCCAAACTGCACTTTAACTCTTACTGTGTGTGTACGTCTCCCAATATACCACTTAGGTTATACACTCTTCAGGGTAGGGCCTTCCCTTGACTTATTTGTCATTGTCTGGCTGTTCTTATCAACATTATTCATACTTTACACTGTCGGCACTATATAAATACAATTATACATGCATTCAAGCATTGAAATCATCACTATTTTGTGTAAGTACTTGCAGGCAGGGATTACTTTCCAATGTTGTTCTTATTCCTGTATTGTACGATCAATTCCTGCCTATGAATGTCTCCGGACTCATTCTGTAAACTAGGCTGTAGTTTATTTGGGAGGAGAGGCAAAGTTGTTTAGGTGATGGTCTTAAGGGAGTTGATTTAGCTTCAGAAATTCTGCTACAAAGAAATATGTGGGCTTTATTCAAGATGCAGTTGCGCTCTCTATGCATTATTTTAGACAACTCACTTCATCTCCCTGAGCCTAAGCTTTCACAACTGTAATATTTTACATCAGGGGTCTCCAAACTCAGTCCTCAAGGGCCCCCAACAGGCCGGCTTTTATGGATATCCCTGTTTCAGCACAGGTGGCTAAATCAGTGGATCAGTCTTTGACTGAGCCACCTGTGCTGAAACAGGGATATCCATAAAAGCCAGCCTGTTGGGGGCCCTTGAGGACTGAGTTTGGAGACCCCTGTTTTACATGTTCAAGAGTATGGCAACTGCATTTCAATGCCAAAATGAGAACAATTAGAAACAGAAACCTAAGTGTACAATACATGATTAAAGTTATGGTTCTGCTAATAATCTAGCGGGTACCATATAAAATAAGCTCCAAAACTAGCCAAACCATGTCATCAGGCAGTGGGAGAAACTGAAACGCGGTTAAGAGAAGTATTAACCAGTAAAAATAATGCAATACCACTTTATAGTTAAATAAAATAAAACATAGTGCACATCAATAACTAACGATGGAAAATCATTGTTGGTTGCAGTGGGTGCCACTCAGAGTAGTGACCTAAACACTAAACATGTGCTCTCATGTCTTTGTGACAATGGAAAATGTACCGTTAAAGGTTCTTCAGGACCAAAAGTTAAGTGTTCTGTTCCCTGTATGGTTTTCTGTGCCTATGACTGCAGTTCCCCTAGCCCTTGTTGTTACTTTGTAACTCCGACCTGTCTCAGCCTGTTGCTTAGCAACTCCTTCACTGGCCTCTGATTTGGTATGATCCAGGACCCCTGGCTCTTGGTTTCACTCTGCTCTATTTCCTGCATGTCAGGTCATAGCCCCTTCCCTTTCAAGCCAGCAGTCATTGTGAGTAGTCATCCCTCACTGATTCCTCAGAAAAAGCATTGACTTTTTACCTTCCCCTTATTTTGCTACCCCCAAGTTCCCGATTTTGTTATACAGTATGTTGTACTCCAATAAAATCTACAGAAGCTTAAAAAGGAAGGACTCTGTGTGCATAGAAAGGGGGTGAGTTTAGCTGCCTGTTTCAACTCATTAGGCACAGTGAGCCTGGGTCAGAACAGTAAGTTTTCTTTGAATAAATATAATATTGCTGTCTCTTTGGTGTGTCCCTAGAATATATCCACAGTCTGTCTACACTTATTATTACTTAGTCATTGTATTGATCATCAATAAGAGCTCACCTAGAGCAGGGGTGCGCAAACTTTTTGCCTTGCGCCCCCCTGCCTGCTTTTCCCGCACTGCTCGTGCCCTCCATACCTGGTCTGAAGCATCAAATGACTTTGCGGGTCATGTGACGTCACATCGGCATAATTTGCCGCGGCGTTGCCATGGTGACGCATCGCCAAAGCCGACTGAGTCACGGTAAGTGAAGTTGCATGGTCCCCCGGCATTTCATTTAAATGCCTTGGAGAAGAGCGCGGGGCCTCTACAACCGCTGCGCCCCCCACCCGCCCCCCCCAAAAAATATCTCATGCCTCACGAGTTAACGCACACCTGATCTAGAGCACAGTCCATTTCCGAAGGCTTCATTCCAAAAACACATTAACAACACGTCTGTGGTGCAGAAAAGAGAATATAAAACAGAGTATGGTTTCCAGAAAAACTAAATACAGATCAGCAAAGACTAAATAATATGTATAATTTAAGCCAAGGAGGGAGAAAACAGGTATGAAACACGTGACTCAATGATGTTGGTGAAAAAACAGAAGAAGTATTTTCCTGATAATGATAAAATGTAGAACACAAGGATATTCCCTGAAGCTAAAGGGTGGTACACTGAAAAGGTGTGTGAGAAACTACATCCACACTGGAAGGACAAAGGTATACGACAGTCTCCAGGTCAGAGCTGATACAGTAGAGGAATACATTTTTTTTATTGAAATAGGCACAAAGCTAAACATAAAAAAGCCAGAGGTCACACAAGGGAAACAGAGCAGGGTGCCAAGTGTGCCTTAAAGCTGCAGTTCAGGCAATATCCTGCATGTGTGGTTTTTTTAATAAATCAGTTCTGTAGTAAGAAAAAATACTTTTAGCATTTTCTGTTTTAAAAACAACAACTTTGAAAGACCAATTTTCTTGTATTCTATTTTAACAAGCATGCTTGTTCCTATAGCAACGATTTACATTCCCCATATTTAAAGATGTCGCCAAACTTTGCCCATCAATAGACGGAGAACGAATTGACCGGCAGCTATGCAGTTCTTTAGGTAATTAGAGATTGCCCAGATAAAACTATAGAAGTAAAAAAATAAATAAATAAATAAAAAAAGACTGAACTGCAGCTTTAAACTGTTGTCAAATTGCATGATGTGCTAGTTCAGCACTACACCCTCACTGCACAATGCAGCGTGTGCCATTTGCAGGACATGAAGCAATACTGACATGATCATCACTAGGCCTTTTTTTCTTTAATAGGTTTGAAGCAGGGGGTCTCCAGAGCTGAACCACGTTCATTTCAGCCCCAACTAGCCCAGCCAGAGCTACTACTGGCACCCCCTTCGGGGGTAAGTATCTCAGGGATCAGGGGGTCCCTAAAGTTGAAATCAACGCGGTTAAGCTCCAGAGACCTCCTGTTTCAAAACTATGTAAAAATGTAATGCAGCTTTAAAGCAAAATGCTGCAAGCTACAGGCGGAAGGGATTTGGGGTGTATCTGACCAACTCAATTAGCTTTTACATAGTTACATACTGTAGTACCAGGGTGCGCAATCCTGGCGCCATTCGCCACTTGTGGCGAATTAGCAGTGAAACTATGGCGAATAGAGCCTCCCCCTCCCGCCACCCCTCCCTGCTTCTTAATGTATCGGCAGCCACAGGGACAGGAGAAGCAGCAGCAGCACGGAGAGGAAGCTCTCTCTCTCTCCTCCTCTCTCCTCTCCCCCTTCCCCCCCTTTCCCTCTGCTTCTTACTGCACCAGCAGCCACAGGGACAAGAGAAGCAGAACGAGAGGAAGCTCTCTCTCTCTCCTCCTCTCTCCTCCCCCCCTTCCCCCCTGCTTCTTACTACACCGGTAGCCGCAGGGACAGGAGAAGCTGCAGCAGCACAGAGAGGAAGCTCTCCAGCCTCACTCCGGTGACTGCTCCTCCGCTGTGCTGGGAGGGAGAAGCCAGCCGGCTCCAGCCACTGTCAGGGGGTTGAGAGTGACTTTGGCTGCACTGATCAGCTCCACCATGAGCTATAGACCCAGGGAGCAGCCCCCAGCACAGCCTCTTTAAACCCCCACAGCCTGCATAAGCACCCACCACCAGGCTTAGGATACCCCCCCGCCCCATGCACAGGTACCCCCCCCCCCCCGATGTCCTCTCCTGCTGCCCAGATCCCCAATCATGCTGCCTTCATGCTCCCAGACCACCCCCTCTCAGGCTGCCCAGATCTCCCCCCCAGACTGCCCTGACCCTCCCCTCTCGCGCTGCCCTGACCCTCCCCTCTCGCGCTGCCCTGACCCTCCCCTCTCGCGCTGCCCGGACCCTCCCCTCTCGCGCTGCCTGGACCTTCCCCTCTCGCGCTGCCCTGACCCCCCCCCCCCTCTCGCGCTGCCCTGACCCTCTCCTCTTGTGCTGCCCGACCCTCCCCTCTCGTGCTGCCCTGACCCTCCCCTCTCGTGCTGCCCTGACCCCCCCCCCCCTCTCGCGCTGCCCTGACCCTCCCCTCTCGCGCTGCCCTGAGCCTCCCCTCTCACGCTGCCCTCAGCATCCCCTCCCATGCTGCCCAGACCACCCCCTCTCCCCCACAGCTGCACCAAGCCTGCCCACACCCTGCCCCCACTGCTGCTGCGGAGTTACCCCCTCCCACCGCTACAGTTCCCCTGCCCTATGCCCCGCGCGTTATGCACCCTCCTATGTGCCCTACGCATAGAACGGGGGGGGGGGGGTGCTTGATGATGAGGGGGACTGCTGAAAGGGACTGGGGGAGATCTAGGGTGCTGGGGGGAGGTGATGATGATGATTGGGTTAAATGAGATGGTGATGAGGGGGGGAGGTGATGATGATGAGGAGGGTAATGGTGGTGGCGTGAGGAGGATGAAGAGGGGGTGAGAGGATGAAGGGGTTGCGGTGGGAGAATTTATAAACTTGTTCAAACAGTGTGTGTTGTTTAAAATTTTCGCATGCGCAACATAATACCTCAATTTTTACATGGTGTGGCTATTTTCACTTCTAATTCGCCACACCTGTGGCTACATTGAAAAATAGGTTGCCCACCCCTGCTGTAGTACATGAGGTTGAAAAAAGACATGTCCATCAAGTTCAACTTATGATAAATTTAGACAACAGATACTTATCCTATATTTGTATTCACAGTATTTTGATCCAGAGGAAGGCAAACAAAAACCCCAGTGAAATATTATACAATGTTGTCTCGTAAGAGGTAAAAAATATTTTCCTTCCTGACTTTGGCAATTAGATTTCTCCCTAGATCAACATCCTTCCCATGTTTACTTAGTTGGTATATCCCTGTATACCTTTCATATCTAAAAAGTTCTCTAACCTTCTTTTTTTTTTTTTTTTTTTTAAAGATATCTATTGTATCTGCCATCACAATCTCCATGGGTAATGAATTTCCCATTTTAACTGCCTTCACTGTAAAGAACCCTTTCCTTTGTTGCTGGTGAAATCTCTTTTCCTCCAACCTTAAGGGATGACCCCGTGTCATTTGCACTGCCCGTGGGATGAATAATTATTTCCATATAGTTATCATATCCCCTTAGACCCCTCTTTTCTAATGTAAACAAATCTAATTTAGCTAGCCTTTCCTCATAAGTACGATTTGTCATCCCTTTTATTAATTTGGTGGCTCATCTCTGCACTTTTTCTAGTTCCATGTCTTTTTTATAGTGGTGTCCAAACTGTACTCCATATTCAAGGTGTGGCCATACTAATGCTTTATACCAGCGGTGCGGGTACTGGCGAGCGTGCCCCCCAGGGGGGGAGCTAGATTCGCTGCGGGGGGCGCAGGGTTTGCAGAGGCCACGTGCGCTTCCCAAAGGCACTTAAATTAAGTGCCGGGGAAGCGGCGAAGGCCTCTGTAAACTGCACTTACCTTGCTTCTGTAGGTGTCAACGCGACGTTATGACGCCGACGGCAAGGTAAGAGGCGGGGGCGCGCAGAGAGGGGAACAGCCGTCAGGGCGATGCAGGGAAAAAAGATTTCGCTCCCCTGCTTTATACAGTAGAATAATTATGCTTACTTCCCCTTCCATCCATACCGTTGAATGCAAGATAGGATCTTGTTTGCTTTTGGAGCTACTGCCTGACATTTGGGTACTATTGCTAAGCCTGCTATCTACAAGCACTTCTAAATCCTTCTCCATCAAGGATTCACCTAATTTTGCCCCGTTTAATTTGTAGGTTGTCTGTTTATTCTTGTTTCTCAAATGCCCAAGTTTCCAGTTTATCCAGGACCTTCTGGAGAGAAATGACACCCTGCTCTGATAACAAAACTACCTTACATATTTTAGTGTCATCAGCAAAGATGGAGACTTTGCTCCCTATGCCAACTGCAAGGTTATTAATAAACCAGTTAAAAAGCAGGGGTTGCAGTAATGATCCCTGAGGTACTCCACTTACTTTAGCTCAGCCTGAAAAGGTTCCATTTATTATGACAACTCTCTGTAGTCTATCCATCAAGCAGTTTAAAATCCAGGTGCAAATATTTTTAGAGACCAATTTCCTTTATTTTGTGGAACCATACCAAAAGCCTTTGCAAAATCTAAGTAGACCACATCACCTGCATTACCCTAGTCTCTAAATTCCTACGTACCTCCTCAAAAAACTAATAATGTTAGTTTGAATGATCTATCCTTCATAAATCCATGCTGACTATTACTAATAATTGAGTTATCCATCACGTATTCCTGAATATTATCCCGCACTAAACCTTCAAATAGTTCCCCCACTATTGATGTCAGGCTCACAGGTCTGTAATGCCCCTGTTGTGATCTAGGTCCCTTTTTAAATATAGGCACCACGTCTGCTTTACGCCAATCTTGTGGTACAGAACTAAGCCTGTGGAAATGGAGTCCTTGAGTATTAAATGTAACGTTTTGGCCATTACTGAACTTAGGTCCTTAAAAACTCTTGGTTAATGATATTATATAACTATAAGATGACATTAGTCAAATGGACAGAGGATAGCGATGAGTCCACACAGGGGACAGGATCCTGGATATAGTTGAAGAGGATCTGACTTGTTCTAGAAGATATTATACGCGTTCCCAATCCCCTCCACACACCCCTAATAATAATAATAATAATAATAAGAAGAAGAATTTGCTACTTGGAGACAATTGAAATAACAAAAATCCCTTGATTCATCTAAGTAAGCGCTTTAGTAAAACTACATTTGTGTTATTAGAAAGTAACAAATGCTGTAACCTTTCCTAGTCTCTTTTGTTAAAATACATCTCATTTAAAGTAGCAATCGATGCACTATCCCAGAGGTGCGCAAACTGGGGGGGGGGGCGAGATTTTCTGGCGCGGCACTTACAGAGGCCCCGTGCTCCTCCCGAAGGCATTTAAATTAAATGCCAGGGAGTGTGCGAGAGGCCTCTCTAACTTCTCTTACCTTATCTCCGGTAGCTTCAGGTGACACGGCGCCATGACAGTGCGGTGTCACATGACGTTGTGACGTCAGAAACGCCGGAGAAAAAGGTAAGGGGGGTGCGAGAGGGGGGGAGAGCCGGCAGGGGGGCGCTCAGGGAAAACTTTGCACACCCTTGCACTATCCTACTGTAAATTAACAACAATTGGAAGGAGAAAGCATTTTTGTTGCCGACGCCAACCAACTAGAAGCCCACTTGAAATTGCACTCCTTGGCAATTAAAACTTAACATTTAATTATAATATACATAAAATAGGTTCTTAACATATAGTAATTAGTGATTAACAACATATAATGTACTTTTGCGGGAAGGGATGGGGAGGTGGTAGACGGCCACAGTGTTTAATAAATTTATGCTATGCCTAAATACAACGGCAATAGCACCTGACAAAGATTGGCCTTAATAAAGAGTCCGTTACCTTGCTGTAATTGCCCAAGGACGCTTTACCTATATTGGTGTATTGTGCGTCATAAGGTTCAGCATACCGATCAAACCAACCTATATTGATCTTGTTGCTCAAAACAGTGTACCATAAGTAAATATAATATTTAAACTAATAGATTGTTGTTAACACTGTATGTGCAAATCAATGATAGGTTGGTGGCATGTGGATTGATTCTGCACCAAATGACATACAAAAAACACTCTACACAGTAGTTAAATCAGGAAAGCTAATAATTTTATAAAAAAACAGGATTAGTCTGTTACTGAGCACTCTGCTTAATTGACTAAAGCAGTAATATAGTACTGTGGTATGTGGACATGCCGTCCAAATATAATCTGCACAGTGAATGTATATCCCCTGCAGGATAGCTGTACACAGAACACAATAATTGAATCACCAAACAATACACCGGTGACCAAATGAATCTGCACAGCAAATACTGACAGGCTAGCTGAGCTGGTGGTAAGCGTCTGTGACAGCGCTACTAATTGCAACTTTCCAGCTGACAACCTCAGAGCATGTTGATACAATACTGATACAAAGAATCACAGTGCAGAGACAGGCTGTGACCAAAACCACAGAGTGAAAAGGATCTGCCAAGCCTGGAAACGATCGCAGTTAAAATTGAGCACCAGCAGAGAACTTGATACAATGTAATGATACTACCAGTCTCTCCCGATTCCCTCACGCTGACGTCACCACGCCAAAAACGCCCTACGCGTTTCCCTCCTAAACGGAGATTCTTCAGGGGCGAGTGATAACCAGCTGATTGCGGAAGCGTGTTTATATAGCATCAAGGGTTGCCATAGCAACCACCGGGCCAATAGAAAGCTCAAATAACGCTTATACCGATCAGAAGGGTACTGCATGTAAGAACAGCTGATTCTTAAAGAAGTACACACTAGAAATAAATAATAAGGTAAAATTGACAGCAGGTTTGTGAAGTCCCAAGCTGGCATAGGTAGTGCTCATGGGTGAGGATTTACAAAGAACTGGCAATATTATGCCAAACTGTTAGATACTGAGTAGCTGCTCTGTGATATGTGGCAAATTACTATCTTAACAGGTTAAGACATTAGAACATGTACTAGGTGGTATGCAAATAAAGCTCTATCTATTCCTTTAAAAAGAGACTGTTGTTGCTTGCTTGCCAGTAAATATAGGGATCACACTATAATTAACAGATATAGAGTTGGTAATTTTGAGATTTTTTAATGGATAACACAGCATGTTATTAACATTCAAATAAATGGGGTATATGTAAAACCCTCATTTAGCCCATAGGGATTTAATGTTTTAAGTTTGTAAATCCATTCTGCCTCTCGTTTTAATAATCTGTTATTTATATCACCACCTCTGATGTTGTTTTTGATATGGTCAATGCCCATAAAAGATAGGCATTTAATATCTCCCTGATGGACATTATTTACATGGCGAGCTACTGGGATGTCTAATTTATTATGGATGGAGTTTATATATTCAAGTATTCTTTTTTTGAACTCCCTGATAGTTTTACCAACATATCTGAGGCCACACTCACAACTGATCAAATATATTACATTGATTGTTTTGCAGCTAATGTGGTGTCTAATGTCGAATGTTATGGAGTTGTCATGGGACTTAAAAAACTTTACAGGGTTTATGTACTGGCATGCTTTGCAATTCTTGCATTTATACATGCCCTTCGGTGGAGGTATTAGCCATGTTGATGAATTTGGGCGTTTAAAATGGCTGTGTACCAGGCCATCCTTCAAATTTGCAGATCTCCTACTAGTGATGCTTGGAGTGCCGGTTAAGATTTTATTTAGATCATCATCTGATTGCAAAATATGCCAGTATTTGGTGAAAATCTTTTTAATCTCATTCCACCTGTAAGTATAAGTTCCAATGCAACGGACTTGAGTATTTGATGGTTTAATATTCAGACCCAATAATTGTGCTCTAATGCTATCTCTAGCGCGATGATATGCTTTTTTCAATATGGGCATTGGGTATCCCCTATCCAGAAAACGTTCTTTGAGGTCTTGGGCTTGTAGATATAACTCTTTTGGTGTTGAGCAGTTACGACGTAGTCGTAGATATTGCCCAATGGGGATACTGTTGACTAGAGATGGCGGATGATGGCTCGTGGCCGCCAGCAAGCTGTTGGTGGCCGTATTTTTTCTAAAAATTGTAGTTTGTACATTACCATCAATATCCTTACTTATTTTCAAGTCTAGAAATGTTATTTCTGTTGCATTGTACTCAGACGTTAGTTTTAAATTTAAGTCATTAACATTCAGTAGAGACACGAATTCAACCAACACTGTAGCCGGACCATGCCAAATCAATAATATGTCGTCTATAAATCGAATCCACAGTTCAATATATTGTGTATATTGTGCAAGTCTGTCACTGAACACGTATTTGTCTTCCCACCAGCCCAGGTACAGATTAGCATATGTTGGAGCACAAGACGTGCCCATAGCTGTTCCCTGGGTCTGGTGGTGGAGTGTTCCATCAAATAGGAAGAAATTGTGACATAAGACGAATTGCAAAAAGTCAATCATAAACTTATTGTGTTCATTGTAACCATGACCCCTTGTAGAGAGAAAATGACTACATGCTCGAACACCATTGGAATGGATGATGCTGGAATAAAGGGATTGCACATCAAGTGTGGCAAATAGGGTCTGACTGTCACAATTTATGCCATCTAATCTCAGCAAGGTATCTTTCGTATCCTTAATGTGAGATGGCAAATTGGTTACAAAGGGACGCATGATTTTGTCCAAATAGACACTGCAGTGTTCAGTAAGATTATTATTGCCAGAGACAATTGGTCTTCCTGGCGGTCGCTTTGAATCTTTGTGAATCTTTGGCAAGATATAAAACGTTGCCACTGTCGGTGTCTTGGGTAATAAATAATCATGCTCATTTTTATCAATAATGTTGTTGGCAAGTGCACTGTTCAGGATAATTTGAAGTTCTTTTATGAACTTTATTGTTGGATTTGAGTCCAATATCCTATAAGTAGTTTTATCTTTCAGGATGCGTTGACATTCCTTCACATAGAATTCAGTGTCCATGACAACAACATTACCACCCTTGTCTGAAGACTTGATAGTGATTTCTTGATTTTTCATTAATTCCCTAAATGCCAAATTTTCTTTTTTGGTGATGTTATACCGCATGTGTTTTTTTGTTTTCATTTTTTCCAAGTCCTTGGTAACTAGGTTGGTAAAAACCTCAACCTGAGGACACAATGACATAAAGGGGGTAAATTTACTTTTGAGTTTACAATCAGAAAATGGACCTTCTCTTTTATCTGGCGGACATCCGTTATCGTCCAATAGTGACATAAGATTCTGAACATTGGTCTGGTCGAATGCTGCGAGGCCAGTATTATCAATTTCACGCCTAGATTTTTTGGCGTGAAACTTATGCAAGAGGAGTTTCCGGGAAAACAAATTTAAGTCCTTCACCCACTCAAAGAGATTGAAATCCTTGGTGGGTGAAAAGGATAATCCCTTCTCTAATAGTGAAACATGATCACTCGTCAGATTGATCTTGGAGAGATTAAAAATCTGTAATTTCCCATCATTTGCTGTTATTGGATCTACTTCTTGCGCTGGCCTCTGCCTGCTTTTTCTTTTTGCTTTTTTATTATTGCCCCCTCGTCTTGTTGGTCTCTTATGAGGGGGTATTCTAAAAAAGCAATAGTGTTGTTGTCAGTTGGAGAGATCCCACTTGTAGAAGGGGATGGGGCAGATATTCTAGTTTCAGAGCCACTAGCTGTTTCAGACTCAGAATTCTCAGCCTCAGAAGAGGAATAATTAATCGTGGCCTGTCTTCTCTTTTGGGATTTTTTGTAACTATACACCTGATGCAAACTATAGTCAAGGGCATCCCTCTGAAATTTTCTGTGCTTCCTCTCTTTGATTTCATTTCTAAATTTATCAACCTCTCTTTGGAGTTTAGATTCCATGTCATCAAAATCTTTGTGGGATCTAAAATCATCCAGTTTGCGTAGTTGTATATCCAATTCCTTCTGTATATTTAGAGAAGTCCTGCAGGAGGTAAGCGGAGCACAGCAGAGCAAATGCAGGGGCTATACACCAGGTGTGAATAAAAATCCTTTATTGCATGATCGACATCATGGTAATGGACAAGTAAAATCTCTTACGCGTTTCAGGCTCCTGCCCTTTGATAAAGGGCAGGAGCCTGAAACGCGTAAGAGATTTTACTTGTCCATTACCATGATGTCGATCATGCAATAAAGGATTTTTATTCACACCTGGTGTATAGCCCCTGCATTTGCTCTGCTGTGCTCCGCTTACCTCCTGCAGGACTTCTCTACTTGTCTATTACCAGCGTGATGCACGCCCAAGGAATTGCTGATACCTTCCAACCGTGAGTACCCCAGTCCGCTCACCTGCGCTCTGGGGGTTATGTTCCCAATACCCATATACTTCCTAGGGGGATTTCAAACTGTTCTTAGGTGATCAGATATTTATTACTGATTTTACCATTAGATACAGGTCCCGCCCGCTACAGAGAGGAAGGGGTTAACTATATGGAACACACGGCATTTATATATACATTTATATTTGAGAAGACGGCTCTTCCACTCTGTCATCTTTCATGATACATGATACAGATCTTCACAAAGAATACCATATAGCTGAGCACGGTATTGGGGATTTTTCTCCTACTTTCCACCTTCTGTATATTTAATAGCCGTATCTGTTGAGTTTCAACCAACAATTTTATCAAAGATTGTGAACAAGTTGATAATATTTTTTCCCATTGCTGGGTAAACTCAACAGTGGTTATATGATACGCTGGAGAGAGGCCTATGCGTAGGCCCCGAGGAATCATATCTTGAGTATCATAATTCTGCAGACTGGAGACCTCCCACCAGGTCTGTGCCTGAGATTTAAATAGACGGTTGAGGATTCTGAAAAAATCAGTGATGTTATCAGTGTTATTATAAGGAGTGTATGTATTTTCCACAGAGAAGACTTTTTTTTGCCTCATCATGCCATGAGCTAGTATCCCAGCTTGTAGACAGAAAACCTGTCATATTCTATATTAATTTGGCTGATTAACTCTTAATAGAGGTAGGAGCAAGTATAAGGAAGAGGATTCTTACGTTCCCCTATAATGAATACTAGAATGTAAACAAAAAGAAAATATAATGCTCACTAAAATAATAATGTGAATGTAATATGATTGTGCCTTACACGTCTAGAGTGACGGTGGGTGCAACTATGGCTCATAGTTGCACCCACCGTCACTCTAGACGTGTAAGGCACAATCATATTACATTCACATTATTATTTTAGTGAGCATTATATTTTCTTTTTGTTTACATTCTACTATCCTACTGTACATGCTTTTTTTTTTTAATAAATTAGTTCTGTAGTATCAGATATTACTTCCTAAAAAAAAATATTCAACTCTTAATGCCATTTTTAATGAGTTTTAAAATAATGAGCATCTTTTGATATCTGTAGCAGGCTTTAGCACACCTCCCAAGCAGTGCAAGATCTTTGTAACATTTTCCTATTTGTGATCATTTGTTGCCAATTTTCCCAGAAGTTTGAGCTGCAAACTGTAACAATAGATAAGGTTTCCTTAGTAATATAAGAATACATTGTAGCTGCTGTGTTACATTGACTGAAGGATTGATTGAAACTGAAAGGCAGCCATTTAGTCAACCCTGGGAAGCAGGATCTTTGCTGAACGATTACAGGAGAACGAATCGAGCGGCAGCTTAGGTAATTCGTTTTCAATTAAGGTAATCAAATGCTGCATATATTAAAACAACAAGAAGCTTTTGGTTGTTTTTAAGTGCCGCTTGCACTGCCTCTTTAAGGTTATATTAGGCAGATAAAAAAGGGGAACACATTTTTTACCACTGAACCATAGCAAAGTACCTGTTATGGAGATAGTACCTTGGCCTATGGCAGCCTCTACGTCTTCCTCTGCAGGGTCAAGCAGAGATGACTTGATATATGTTGCCAGGTTTTCCAAAGGAATTCCTCCAGTTGCCATTAATGGATTACACTGGTTGTCAACAGGAGATGTTCCGCTGCTTTTCAGTTCTTCAAATCTTTTGGCACACTATCAAAAGAAGAAATGTGAGACATGATGTAATATATATATATTTATTTTTTTTCTTAACCCAGGCTGTGCTCAGAAGCTGTGAAATGCAGCAAGCATAAGATTTAGGGGACCATCTTATATGGTTTTGAAGCAAAAGGTGGCACTGTGGGCTCATTTGCTTGTCACTTCCCAGAATCCCTTGCTGCAGTGGAAGCACTGTATGCTGGGTGATAATGGTGAAAGGCAGGGCTGCAAACCTGTCTAAGACATGCCAATGAGCACACAGTAATATTTCAATTTGCTATTTGCTTTACTGTGGAGGTTTTTTGTCACTTTTGTTACCCACCATAACCTTAATAAGTGTGGTGAGACCTATCCCTGCTTCATTTGGCAAAGCCAGTATAACCAACCTCACACTGATGAGACCCATTAAGGTCGAAACAGCTGTCTGTGGGTAGGTTTACCGGCTATGGATCTTAACCCAGGCTGTGCTCAAAAGCTGTGCAATGCAGCAAGCTATAGATAGGAACCTCGCTCTAACCCCTTGTTGGTTGAGGCGTGCTGCCTAGGGAGTGGATCAAGAATTGATGACGAGTGTATCTAAAGAGGTACACAGAAAGAATCCCTTTGTAGGCGCACCGCAGACCTTTATAGAATAAATGTGGTCAGGGGAAATAAATAGATGTGTTTAACAAAATGTTATTAATCAAATTAGTGATGGTGTAATAAAAATAGCAAATATTAAAGAACTAGTATTTACTATGTTAAAAGACACTAATTTTGTCACAAAGGTAGGTCCAAAGGAACTACTCTGGCCCCATCAGCAGATGTAGATATACAGTGTATGTAGCTCGTGTTGATTCACTGTAATGTCTTGGATGTTCAGCATGTATCCAAAGTATACCAGTGTATGCCCTGAAGTGGGTGTAGATCACTCAAGTGTGACACCTAGTGGTGATGAAGTGTTTCACACCCTACACCTAGATCTTCATTGCTATATGCCACTGTGCTCTAATGTTTCCACTGACAGTATGCAGTCCCATGGGTGAGTGCACGGTTGGAGTCCACCGTGCATATACCAACAGTGTATGTATGGGTTGCTGACTATCCACTGCGACTGGCTGGGTAAGTATCACCCTAGTGCAGATACAGATATGCACAGATGGTATATAACCACCTGATTCTGGTCACGATTACTGTGTCTCAGCAGCGATTGTGTTAATATCCACTATACCTATTGAGGTGTTTCTCAGTGTCTACCGCTGGACACACAGATGCGCTGTAGTTTAGAGCTAGAATCTAGGTTAGTTTGTTCATCCTAAGGTGTCTACGTTCACTTCGATGTGTATTACTGCGGTTAGTCTCAAACTCTGATAGTTTATTGCGGGGGCAGTTGTTGTTGTACCATTTTTCAATCAGAGTTTGAGACTAAACGCAGTATTAAACATCTAAGTGAACGTAGACTCCTTAGGATTAACAAACTAACCTAGATTCTAGCTCTAAACTACAGCGCATCTGTGTGTCCAGCGGTAAACACTGAGAAACACCTCAATAGGTATAGTGGATATTAACACAATCGCTGCTGAGACACAGTAATCGTGACCAGAATCAGGTAGTTATATACCATCTGTGCATATCTGTATCTGCACCAGGGTGATACTTACCCAGCCAGTCGCAGTGGATAGTCAGCAACCCATACATACACTGTTGGTATATGCACGGTGGACTCCAACCGTGCACTCACCCATGGGACTGCATTATGTCAGTGGAAACATTAGAGCACAGTGGCATATAGCAATGAAGATCTAGGTGTAGGGTGTGAAACACTTCATCACCACTAGGTGTCACACTTGAGTGATCTACACCCACTTCAGGGCATACACTGGTATACTTTGGATACATGCTGAACATCCAAGACATTACAGTGAATCAACACGAGCTACATATACTGTATATCTACATCTGCTGATGGGGCCAGAGTAGTTCCTCTGGACCTACCTTTGTGACACAATTAGTGTCTTTTAACATAGTAAATACTAGTTCTTTAATATTTGCTATTTTTATTACACCATCACTAATTTGATTAATAAAATTTTGTTAAAAACATCTATTTATTTCCCCTGACCACATTTATTCTATAAAGGTCTGCAGTGCGCCTACAAAGGGATTCTTTCTGTGTACCTCTTTAGATACACTCGTCATCAATGTAGCAAGCATAAGCTTTAGGGGACCATGTTATATGGTTTTGAAGCAAAATGTGGCACTGTGTGCTCATTTGCATGTCACTTCCCAGAATCCCTTGTTGCAGTGGAAGCACTGTGTGCTGGGTGATAATGGTGAAAGTCGGGGCTGCAGACCTGTCTAAGACATGCAAATGAGCACACAGTAATATTTCCATTTGCTATTTTTTAATATAAACAAATGTAATTAAAAGTATACCTGCACGCCCTTGCATAAAACAAATTGACCAATTCCATTTATATCATTATTTTATTCATATAGTGCTATGTATGTAGTTTTACATAATTGGCATTAACCCTTTCAGTGCGGATGGTGTTTGTAACTTCCAGTACTGAAGACATTTTGGAGTATTTGACACTGTTCGAGCCCCAGTAATGATAATATTCTTGCAAACAATCCAGAGCCCCTCAGTGGCCCACAAGACATACAGTATGTGTCTAATGACAGGAGACTCCCAACCCCCCATCATACTTTAATTAAAATACCCAACACCTCCTTTGAGAACCATATCTGCTTTCTTTTCCTAGTAAATGTACAAGGGAAAGAAAGCTGATATGGCTCTCAAAAGGAGGTGGCAGGTATTGTAAAAGCTAATAAGATAGCTATTAGGAAATATACGCAGACTCAGAGGAAGGAGGATAGAGAACTATAACAGGCTAGGCACACAGTATGAGGCTAAGCATATAATCAGATGGGCAAATGCCCAAGCAGAACAGAAAATAGCTCAGTCAGTAAATAAAGGGGTCAAAACCTTTACAAGTGAAAGGAGGACTAGTAAGACTAAAGACAGTCTTGTTAAGGGAGAAAAAGGTATAGCAGACTACCATAATAATTATTTTTGCTCAGTCTACACAGCTGAAGGTGAAGGGGAGGGATCACATTTGGGTAACAGGAATATAAATGGACAGGGAGGTGGACACAAGTCCATTTACAGAGAGCAGTTAATATCCAAGGATATTAAAAGATCTTAGGGATATACTGGCAACCCCATTAACAGAACTATTTAACCAGTCGCTATTAACTGGCACAGATGATTGGAGAATAGCAAGCATAGTCCCACTTTACAAAAGTGGAAGTAGGGTAGAGGTGGGTAACTACAAGCCCTTAATTAACAGGTCAATTGTAAGAACAGGAAATAAATGAAAACTCTGCTGAAAGACAGAATTGTTGAGTAGAGTCCAGCAACTTACAGGATCCCAGGCAGCATGGATTTATTGGAAGGACGAGGTCATGTCAAACAAACCGAATACATTTTTTTGACTGGGTGCTAAAGGTAAGAGACCAGGGTGGAGAAGTAGATGTCGCTGTCATGGGAGACCAGGACTATCACACCAGGGATAAATTTGTCAGACAGAAACGCAGAGTTTAGCAAATTAATTTATTGGAAATAGAAATATCCACAACTATTTACAGTTAAACAACACACACTTACAACTGGGAAACTGGGGTTACCATATAAACCTAGGTGTAGGGACCTCCTTAAGGAGATTTTCCCTGTTCTTACTTCCTGCAGAGCCCACTGTAGCGTCTCCCTGCTACTCACAGCTTGTTTCTATCTGCAGCTACTCCCAGCTACTAGCAGCTTCTTCCCCAGCTGCCTGCTAAAAAAACCTCTCAGCTCACAGCCAAAACTGAGCTGATCTTATCTCATCTAACTAGGTATCTTCCTTCCCCCCAGGTGTTTGCAATATGACCCAGCCCCTGATTGGTGGGGGGACGTGCGGCGTCAAATGACGTCGCGCGGTCACGTGGCAGCGGCTTCATTTGACGCCGGCACACAGGTAAGGGGGGCAGGGGGGGCGAGAGCACCAGATGTTTGCATACCCCTACTCTAAGCTGTACATATTAAGGCCCTTTAGTCTTTCCTGATAAATTTCATCCTCAGGGGCTGGCATCCCACAAGCTAAATATATTTAGCCAATCACCTGCAACTGCTTATTGGGCAGCTTGTGGGAGGCCAGCCCCTCCTTCTTCTAGGTATATAATCTCCCAGCAAGATCCCTGTATTTCACTATTCACTTTACTTGCAGACATGTGAGTATGATGAAGTCTTTTTACCAAGACGAAACGCGTAGGGTGGAGGCTTAAATATAATTTTCATAAGTTCTCCCAACTCTCTGGACTGTCAGCATTTAATATCTGGAAATATCCCAATACCATTTGCTGGACATTATCCGCTTGCTTTCCGCGTTGACGGATCTTACTATACGCTGACGTCACGCTCGCAATCTTGCGAGACTTGAGGAACAGCAAGGAGGAAACTGGAGGCAGCTGCGGACGCATCTGATACACCGCGTGGGGTCTCTGCGTTCCACGTGGAGCCAGTGCAGACCGCCACACAGATCAGCAGTTAGAAGAGGATTGTGTATATCCTACATGCCTGTTATACACGCTACTTTGTAAGTAGCTTTCATCTTTTGCGCAGTTAAAGAATACAAGCGTACTTCACCATATTCTGTTTCTTTTTCATTTTTTCAGAGACTTCACCTATTGGTTCATCTATTGTCCCTATTCTATTTCAATCCCTGGTACTCTATACGGTATATACTTATCATTGTTTGCACCTGTATTTTTCTTCTCTTTTTCTCCATATATTTTAATATTGTGTATAGTTAGAACACTGTGGCATTGATACATTTTCTTGTTATATTGTGTTAAATTGCGCACTTAGTTATTTTTATTATATATATATATATATATATATATATATATATATATATATATATTTACACACAGAAAGATGACTGCGCTCAACAGGTACTAATGATATAAGTGTATAAGTACTAGTAAGCACTATAGATTAGCATAAATGATCGACTATACATTAAATGAATATAATTTCAATAGCTGAATTAATACTGGTATTCACTGAACATGCTATAAAAAATGTATGTGATTTTAGACCAATGTATATTAAAGCAAAAATAGTTGAGACCCATAAAGCATACTTAAGAATACATATATAATAGTGGTATAAATGTGAAAAGCAAATGATTGTTTAATGATTAAAATAAATTTAAAAAAATAAAAATAAAAAATACAAAAAAAATTTAAAATTTAAAAAAAAAAAAAAAAAAAAAAAATATTTTTTAAAAAATATAAAAATGTAAATATGAAAAAAGGGGCTCAAAAATAGGATCTGGCAGCTCTCCACAAGGACCAACGACTTCCCATAAATCTGTGAACAACAAGAAAAGAAAGCGCCCGATCCTAGTGCAACATGAAAAATACACTTTTAATAAAAATAGATTAGGTCCAACATAAATGCACTCACAAACAAAAAATCAATAAAAGCATGTAATGAGTATACTCATTCGCCTCCGTGTGCTGCTATGGCGCCATTGCTGTATGCTCTCTCTCAAGTAGGATGTCAGCTGCTTCTGCCGTCTTTACTGAGTGCAGGAACTGTGCATGCCTCTGGAGCCGTGACCCGGAAGTGTAACAGTCTCTTTGATAAACCGGATGCCAGGATCGTGGATGTTTGTCCCCGTACAATGTAATAACGGGCGAGGTACTAAGTCCTTTTAAAGTCCACACCAGGAGATTATCCTGTACCTGTACCTTCGCTGGCTAGCCGCTCTCATAGAGAATAGGGCCCCGGTCTTCCCGCAACCATCTAGTGGAGATCGCTATTGGGGCTCTAACCCGGAAGTGATGGCGTGCCCTCTAGCCGAACCGGATGTGTTTTAGCGAATGTATAGCCCCGCTGTTACCTACAGAGAACCGGCACGTTCCAAATGTCCTGGCCGTGTCCAGGCACAGCAGACAAAGTAAAAAAGGCTGCGAATGAGTACTATAATAAAATCTGTTCTAAATACCAGTATAGAATCCTCCCTACGCGTTTCTTCACTCTTAGGGTGATTTCATCAGGGGATCCCCTGATGAAATCACCCTAAGAGTGAAGAAACGCGTAGGGAGGATTCTATACTGGTATTTAGAACAGATTTTATTATAGTACTCATTCGCAGCCTTTTTTACTTTGTCTGCTGTGCCTGGACACGGCCAGGACATTTGGAACGTGCCGGTTCTCTGTAGGTAACAGCGGGGCTATACATTCGCTAAAACACATCCGGTTCGGCTAGAGGGCACGCCATCACTTCCGGGTTAGAGCCCCAATAGCGATCTCCACTAGATGGTTGCGGGAAGACCGGGGCCCTATTCTCTATGAGAGCGGCTAGCCAGCGAAGGTACAGGTACAGGATAATCTCCTGGTGTGGACTTTAAAAGGACTTAGTACCTCGCCCGTTATTACATTGTACGGGGACAAACATCCACGATCCTGGCATCCGGTTTATCAAAGAGACTGTTACACTTCCGGGTCACGGCTCCAGAGGCATGCACAGTTCCTGCACTCAGTAAAGACGGCAGAAGCAGCTGACATCCTACTTGAGAGAGAGCATACAGCAATGGCGCCATAGCAGCACACGGAGGCGAATGAGTATACTCATTACATGCTTTTATTGATTTTTTGTTTGTGAGTGCATTTATGTTGGACCTAATCTATTTTTATTAAAAGTGTATTTTTCATGTTGCACTAGGATCGGGCGCTTTCTTTTCTTGTTGTTCATATATATATATATATATATATATATATATATATATATATATATATATATATATTCCCCATTTATTGCTATCCCAAAGGGAGAAGCGCATGGATTCACTTTCTGTTTTTCAGCCTGCTATATAAGGCTGCACTTCCTAATGGGAGTCTCCGAGCAAAGTTCTAAGTTTTGCAGCTCCTGTCGGTCTTTGATGTCATGCCTTTCCCTGTTACCTGTTTGAATTCCACTGTTGGTGACCCCGGACCGTGACCCTGACCTCACTACTTTCTGCCTGCCCTGACCTTTTGCCTGTTGTCTGGGTTTGAACACTGCCGCCTGCCCAGACCTTTTGCCTGTCCCCTGGACTCTGCACCTCTGCCACCAGCCTGCTTACCGACTACGGATACTCTAACAGGTCACTGTTCCTGGGCTCTGGTTGGTTATTCTGCATCCCTTCCTCAGCCCTGCAGGTCCGCTCCCTGATTGGAGATGAGCACCGTCACATGATTGGGCCCTGTGTCAGAAGGTCCGGGAAGATTGGAAGTGGCCAAGGAAAGTCCACTGACATTTCTGTGAACGAGGATCTTCTTGGCCACTCTGGGGCTATTAGTATGGCATTTACATCCTCAGCTTTGATTTTCTACAATGCCCCCTGAATCAGAGGTATTGGTGGGAACACAGACCAACTGGAACTACCACTTTCTGGCGAGAGCATCTACTCCTGATGCCTGGAGAAGAAGAGATGGCATTTGGTGTTGCGACCTGTTGCCATGAGGTCTATTGCCGATTGAGCCCATCTGCGAAAAATGCGTTAAAAAATGTCCTAATTTAGAGACCACAGTTGGCTTGTACATTCTGGTGACCTGCTATGTAAATCGCTGATTACTGGAACATTGAGCTCTGCCCATCTGAATAAGTCTGCAACGTCTCTTTCGGCTTGAACACTGCTTGTACCTCTCTGATTGTTTATGTAAGAAACCACTGTGATATTGAGTGTATCTTTATCGGATGACCCTGCAAACTATGGGAAAATAGCGCTTTGAAGATCTCTCTTATCTCCAGAATGTTGCTTGAAAGTACTGCTTCAAAATTCCCTGGACAAATGTTTCTTGGCAGATTGCTGACCATCCGGAAGAGCTCACATCTGTTGTTAGGAGAATCCAATTTGCTGGACCGAACCAATCTTCACCATGTCAGTGATCATCAAGTTTCTGGTAGTAGCGGTATTCTCTAAGATAGATCTCGAGGGTTCTTGTTCCAGGTGGTTGGATTGAAGTTAGACATAGCAAAGAAAATAGAAAGAAGGACAATAGATATTCCAGCAACGAATCCCCACTAGCAATAACCTCCTTGTACCTCCAACACAGTGTGAACCCATAGCTCCTCTTATATGCTTGTGTTCAGGAGCTTACTGTCTCAGCCGGTGCTCCGTTTTCTGGTGTGTGGTGATGATGTCACTGGCACCTCCGCCTATACGAATTCTATGTGCTCCACGTAGTCATCCTACATGTGTTCTCCCTGCCGTCTGACAGGGAAGCGGCTGCATCAGGAGGCCGTGTGGGCTCTCCACCTCTGAATTCAGAAGAGGGAATTAGGAATGCAACTGTGTGGAGAAGGGTGCGGGGGGAGGAGAGCCATGCATGTGTTGGTGGCACATCAGAACAACCGACAGGGCATTAGAGCTAGTTCCTGGTGGGGGGTAGGGCGGCACGATGGCAGCCCATGGTTCAACTCCCCACCACAGGATGCAGAGAGTGGTGCGAGAGCGGCTCTTAAAAAAAAAAAAAAGGATTATCTGCAGGGGGCGCGGGGGTTACAGAGGCCCCGCACGCTTCCCGAAGGCATTTAAATTAAATGCCGGGGGAAGTGGAGAAGGCCTCTGCAACTCTGTCTTACCTTGGTTCAGACATCTTCTGATGACGCGTTGCCATGGCAAGGTGACGTCATGACGCCAGAACATCCGAGTTAAGGTAAGGCGGCGGCGGGGGGGCGCATGGAGAGGGGGACAGCTGGCAGGGGGGCGCAGGGGGAAAAGATTGCGCTCCCCTGCGTTAGGAGACAGGAGATGATATCTTCTATTAGAGGCCCAGCCTGGATAACCATGGCTTGTCATCTTTAATGGGGTCAAAGGCTGTGTGCAGCTAATATAGCAATCAGATGATGCATTCTATATTTAACACATACAGTACTTTCCCTGAGATACACTATTGAACGCTGCACTGCTTTGTGTTACCACTGTGGTGACAATGATTCACAGGACATAACCAGCTCTTACACCCCCGTAAGCCATCTGCACAGCCAGAGATGTCAAATTCCAATGACTCAAACCAGTGAAAATTGTGAGGTTTGGATTAAAAACGGACCAATTAAAGAAAAAGTAAATGGAATAAGGCTCCACTTAAAGCCGCAATACTACATTCCCCCCCCCCCCTTTTTTTCTTTCTTATTTGTATTTGTGAAGCATGTGACAATGTATAATTCTACATTTTTACCTAAACTGGCAATCGTTTGGTGCTCCCATTATAAATCTGTAACAATCCTGATTGTGCGGCTAACATAATGGGTGCTTTAGTCAGTGTAACTCAGCAGCTACAATGTATCCGGATATTACTAAGGTAACATTATCTATTGTTACAGTTTGCAGATCAAACTGCTGGGAACATTGGCAACAAATGATCCCAAACAGGAAAGTGTTACAAAGATCTCGCACTGCCGGGGAAGTGCTAAACCTGCTATAGAAATCAAAGGATACTCAGTATATTAAAAAAACTCATTAAAAATGGCATTAACAGTTTAATGAAAAAAATAAAAATATATATGTACAATAAGTATTATCTAATACTACAGAACTGATTTTTTTTTTTTTTTTTTTTTAAACCCATATAAAGATTTCCCATGTTTTGCTGCTTTAAGCATATGATGTGTAGACAATTCTATGGCCCCATTCATTATTTAATTATAACAGACACAGTTGCATCTTGTGGTTAGGTTTAAAATTGTAATCATGTAAGCACTGTCACACACATTATTTGTCTTGCTTTTTTTACATTTACACATCTTTAAAAAAAAGGGATTTAATAAACAATGAAAACGGTATAACCTTTGTAATACGGGTCTAAAAAAAAAAAAACTTATGTTGTATTTCATTATTTTAGCATCCAATATTGGAGCCACACCTCTTCAGACAGATAATCATATTGTAACTTACCTCTTTTGATGAGTATCCTGGGACCAGCCTTGCTACGCTGTCCCAGTTAATCGGCTGAGGGACGCCCGCAAGAGAATAAAGGATCATATCCAAGACCATCTGGTTATTGTCATAGGAAAAATTATTGTTTTCTGAATACCCGCCACTCATGTTGTCTGCTGGTACCTAAAAAACTAGAATGAAACTAACATTAGCAATAAACAAAATCCTTTTTTTAACTACAGATAACAAATGATGAATTGCAATAATACATCTACAATATCAATTGTTTTCACCCCAAATAGGAAGATAAATGAATATGTAGCACTCTTGCCGAAGAGAAACAAAAAACACCTGTATGATTAATCTATTGATGCCTACTGGTCTCTGGATTACAAATATACCCCATTTAGATACTTTATGGTCGAAAATGAGCTTCCCAGAGTTTGACATCTAGAATGCTCATATCCATTATCACTTGTGGAGCCCAATGGCTCTGTATCAGCAAGGAGATGAAATCAGCAGTGGCTAGACATACATCTGAATGTTACCTGTGCTGAAAGAAAGGAGCAGTAATGCAGGTGCTGTGATCACAGAGAGGGCTCTCCAGAATGTCTCTGCATTGAGATGCTAGTGGAAGAGGAGATAATACTGTGCTGCTGGCTGGAGCTGAGGCAGGGAGGCTGCTACTTCTGCCTGCACTGGGATCATCCAATAAGACCAGGGCTGTGCCGGGAAAGAGGAGAAACACTGTTTCATTGCAGTTAGTGCTGGTACATAATTCAATGACAGGATGGCAGGGCTAGTGCTGCTAAGTTCTGCACATGCAGCCAAGTCATCACCTTAACTCTTTGGCTGCCAGAGAGGCAGCAATGCAGTTAAACAAATATATCAAATAAAATAAAAAATCCAGCGAACTAAAAAGAATGAGGATTTATACCACTGCTTTGAGAAATATAGAATGCTCTCCATAAATTAGAGATATAAAATGCCGTATATACAGTATAATAAAGGTATCATTTACCCTGTACATAATAAATATATTGCTTTGCATAATAAACATTGCTGTCTATAATACAGATATATACTCCTCATATACACAATACTTGATCTGTAATACTGATATGTGATACTTAATAATACAGGTATGTATTGCTCTGCAGTCTGATAGAAATAAATATTTCTGTCTGAAATACAGATATAAGTATTCTGCATCAAATATGCAATCATAATACACACCAATTTATTCATAATTCAGATATGCACATTCCTCTGCAAAATAAACAATTTTATACATACAGTAGATGATATAATATATATATATCATCATCTACTGTACATATACTGCTCTGAATAAAATATAGTAATAATTTTCTATACAGATATATACACTGCTCTCCATCTAATACAATGCCTTATGAATAATTCAGATATATACAATATGCTGCATATGAATACATAATACATTGCTTTGACCAGACTAATGCAGTGCAAATATATATACACCCCTGTCCAAAGTACAAAATGTTCTCCACACTGATTTATCTATCATTTACATATACGTACTGCCTTGCTATATATTATATCTGAATTACAGATAAATCGGTGTATTAACAGAGCTTTGCATTTTTTTGCATCTATAATTCAAACATATACACTGTTCTGTAAATAATATATGTTTCATGCATCATACAGATACATACACTGATTTGCATATAATATATATGTGCATCATACAGATATAGATGTAGCAGGCATTATTGCACCTGTTGGGGCAATAACACATTAGCCACGCCCCTTTTTCTGCGCATAGCTAATAGCAATTCATGTGTTTTGTTTTTTTATAAATCAGTGCTGTAGTATTAGATAATACTTCCTAAAAAAAAATTCATTCAACTCAATGCCATTTTAAATACGTTTTAATAAATTGAGCATCCTTTGAGTTCTATAGCAGCATTAAGCCCACCTCCCCAGCAGTGCAAGATCTTTGCAACACTTTACTGTTTCTGATAAGGTGTTGCAAATGTTCCTAGAAGTTTGAGCTGCAAACTGTAACAATAGTCAATGAAACTGAAAGGCCGCCATTTAGTGAACCCTGGGAAGCAGAATCTATGCTGATCGATCACGGAAGAACTAATCGATCGGCAGCTTAGTTAATTAGGTTTCATTAAAGGTAATCAAAGACTTCTTATATTAAACTAGCTGAGAGACCCGGCGTTGCCCCGGAGGTAAATCCCTAATAATTGTTTGGTGGTGTGGTGAATCTTGGGTGGGTGGGGAGGGGGTGAATCTTTTGGGGGGGTGAATCTTTTGGTGAATCTTGGGGGGGGGGGAGGGAATGAATCTTGGGTGGGTGGTTGGGGGGGGGTGAATCTTGGGTGGGTGTTTGGGGGGGGTGAATCTCATGTGAATCTTGGGTGGGTGGTTGGGGCGGCCACCCAAGATTCGGGACGGACATTCTGTATTGACGAAGTAGAAGCCGCACTTCCCCCTCGCCGCGCCCTGCGGGACATCCGTCAGCCCTCCTCCAGAAGCCTCTGCAGGTGGATGGGGATCCCCGCCAGAAGCTCCAGCGCCTCGGCCAGCTCTCCCACCTTCATGTGCTGGCTGCAGCCGGGCACCGTGAAGATCTCCCCGCTCTCCTACAATAGCACCCGCACCCGGTACCGGCCCTCGTGGCGGGCAGAGGAGCGGGCCTTCAGCAGGTGTGGGGAGCAGCCGGGGAACGCCGTGTGAATCAGGAGGAATAGCATGGCCACTCCGCAATAACTTCTCGCCAGAACCGCCTGGGCTAGGCCGCACTGTGTACATCCATCCTGTACAACATGGATCCCCACCAAAAACACTGCTACCCCGGTGCCCTCACATCTATGGAATCATACTTACCCCCTACCCCACATCACACAGGCACTGGAGGAGGAGTTTGTCTCCTTGTCTCCTCATCCTGGACACCAGCCCCCAACCCCCCTTTCTTCCACTCCCTCTTTCATCCTTTGAATTCCATGCCTGCTCTTTTTCTTTCCCCCTACCCATCACCATCATCATAATTTATCAGCCCCCTTGTCCACCAACACAATTTTTCAATAAGTTTGACTGCTTCCCCTGTTCCCTCTCACCCTCCCCAACTCCCTTGTCGTCCTCTGTGACTTTCATCCCCCTCATCTCCTCCTTTGGATGTTCTCTCTCACTGAAACTCCCCCCACCCACATACACGCAGGCACTCTCGATCTTATCCTCACGGCAAGCCCCCCCCTCCGCACTTCTTGTCCCACCTACCGATCACTTCCTCCTCTCCACCATCCTTTGCATCACCCTCCCTCCTTCCTTACTCCCACCCAATCCCATCCTTTGCAGAAACCTCAAATACATTGACCCATCTTCCCCTACCTCCTCCACTCACATCATTTGCCTCTCCCCCACCCTCAACTCTGCATTATCCTCCTCCCTTGATACAAACGCATCACTCCACCTTGTCCATCCCTCCACAAAGCCACCACAAACCTGGCTCACCTGCCAACTTAAAACACTCTCTTCCTTCGCACAGCCGAGAGATCATGAAATCTTTTCATTGCACATCCTCACTAGCCACCTTCCAATCCCTTCTTCACCAATACACCTCCACTCCGCTAAAATAAATGAACTACAACACCCTTATTACCTCATCCATGCCAACTGTTCTCCACCTTAAAATATCTGCTACGACCCTCCCTATTTCTTTATCGTCAAAGCCCCCGTCCCCCTTTCAGTCACTGACCGTGCTCCCTACATCCCACAAACAATGAAGAACATCTGTGCTTCCTTCCCCAAACTTCTCATACATGCCCTCATCTTCACCTGTCTCGACTACTGTAACTCCTTTCTCCCCCTCTACTCCTCCAACAAATCCAAAATGCTGCAGCCTGTATACTTCTCTGCCCAAGCCACTCTTCTTCTCTCCCAACTCCACTGGCTACCCAGCCAATAACGTTCCCTCTTCAAATTCCACACCCTGGTCTACAAATCTCTCCATGTTCTTGCCCCCCACTCCCCCCAACCCCCCTTACCTTGGAGCACTCATCTCTCGCTACACCACTTGCCGTCCTCTTCGCTCATTGACTGCCACCACCCTCCTACCCCCCTTTGCCTCCTCTTGATTCCAATCACTTGCCTTATTCACCCCCCCCCCCCCTGCCCCACCACTGGAACAAGCTCACTCATAACATCCAATCTGCCCCCTCCCTAACTATCTTCAGAGGCCAACTCAAAACTCATCTCTTCTCCATCGCATTCCATGAACCCCCATTAACCCCTTTCTATCCCATTCTGTCACTCACCCCACCACCCCCAACGCCCATGATCTCCCCTAGCCTCATCACTTCCTAAAACTTCTTAAAGTCCCTCCAAAACCCTCCAAATTCACCCACCTCATCGATTCAATCGCCTCCACCGACAAAACTAAATCCAGAGACCTGACCCAAACCCCTGCCCACCCACCAAGCAAGCTCTCAATGCTCCAACCCATAATGTTCCCACCCGTGCCCACCACAAAGACATAGTAACATCTACTCTATCTATGCCCATTGCATGAAATGTTCCATATGTAACCACACCATTGTTTTACTAACTAGTGTACAGCACCTTGGATAAGGGCGCTATATAAATGTTGTTATAAATACTATATGTTATGTGCATCATACAGATATATACAGTACTGTACACTTCTCTGCTTATACTATATGTTATGTGCATTAGTTATGTGCATTATACTGATATACACTGTATGGTGCACTTCTGTGCATAAAATATATGTTATTTGCATCATACAGATTATACAGTGATCTACATGTAATATATAGATAGATGGATATTATACACAAAGCGATGCATACTACATGTAGATCAGTGTATAGTCTGTATGATGCAAATAACATATATTTTATGCACAGAAGAGTGTGTGTCTATATATATATATATATATATATATATATATATATATATATATATATATATATAGACACACACACACACACACACACACACATACATATGTTTACACGGCTGGTATGCAATACATATGATTTAATCTATATATACACACACACATTACTCTCGGGGGTGTCTCACTATCAGTTAGTGCAGGGTAATAACTGCCACCTCGGGTCGCCCATCTCCAGGCTGTTACCTGCATGGATCAGTTCTCGGGGCGCGGCTCTTCCAGGCTCCAACCACACAACGAGCCGGGGTAAAGCTCAACCTAACCCGTTATACAACACCTGCACGACCACTGACCAATGACCGTGAATAAGCCCGGCCTGCCGACCAATGAGGATGTGGGCATATGCAGCGCAGAAAGAGAACAGTAGTGAGAACCGGGGGTTTGTGACGTCAGAGCCAAGCTGGGTTGCAGCGCGCGGGTTGCCTTGCCGCAGTGCAGCGGGCGCTGTTAGCGTCTCCCCGTCTCCTAGCAACGGGAGGGTGGCTGAGGCCTGGGATCTGGGCCCGGCTGCTGCGGGACACACCGACCCATAGGCACGCAGCCAGCCGGTGAGATACCCCGGGGCACCCACCACCGACCTGGAGGGCGCAGCCCCCCACATAGGGTCCAGTGTGGGGGTGACAAGCAGGTCAGCTGTGTGAGGATGATCCATTCCTGGGTTTAGCATCATCTCTAGCTCTCTCTCTATATATAATTAGTGTGGGATCTGAACCCTTGATCATTACCACACTGTGTACCTGGTGGTAGCTGGCAGGTATGCATATGAACTAGTCATGTTTAATCCAGTGGTCGAATTGGGCTTAAATGAAAAGAAGTAATATTGTGCCTGCGCGCCGCTTACCTGCTTGGCGAGACGACCAAATTTGATTTGGCTGCTCGCTGATGCGTCACGTGAGCAGTTCGCCCAATGAGGACATGAAGGCTGCGCCCCCTGACATGCCCCCCTCAAGCGCGCAACTGGCTGTCCATGAAACGCCCAGCACCTGACGTCACGGTGCTCGAGCGCCAGGGAGCGCTCTCCCACCCTGGCCGCAGCCTAAGGCCACGTCCATAGAAGGACAAGCCGCGCTGAGCCGTGCGGACGCTCCGCGCTGAGCCCCGGCATCCTCAATGAGGATGTCTTTAGAGGGGGCTCATGTGAGCGTCTACAGGCGTGCGGAGGAGTTGGATTTTTCAGCCGATAGCCAAGCTGTTTTTCAGCGCGCTTTCGGCTGAAAACATCCAATCAGCGCGAAGCAGCGTCAACGTCACGGCGCCGTGACGTCGACGCCGTGACGTTGAAATCGGTGCAGCGACGTCACTGCCCCGCCTCCCTCAGCCTCCCCCCGCCTCCCGATCGCGCCCGCTGGCTCGCCTGCATGTGCGGTTCCGCACTGCTCCAACCTCTATGGACGCAGCTTAAGACATGCAAATGAGCATACAGTAATATTTCCATTTGCTATATGCTTTACTGTGGAGGGTTTTTGTCACTTTTTTTTACCCACCATAACTTTACTAAGTGTGGTGAAACCTATCCCTGCTTCATTTTGCAAAGCCAGTATAACCAACCCCACACTGAGGAGACTCATTAAGGTCGAAACAGCTGTCTATGGGTGGGTTTACTGGCTTTGCATCCTAACCCAGGCTGTGCGCAAAGCTGTGAAATGCAGCAAGCATAAGCTTATAGGGGACAATGTTAAATGGTTTTGAAGCAAAAGGTGGCACTGTGTGCTCATTTGTATGTCATTTCCCAGAATCCCTTACTGCAGTGGAAGTGCTGTGTGCTGGGTGATAATGGGGAAAGGCGGGGTTGCAGACATGTCTAAGATATGCAAATGAGCATACAGTAAAATTTCCATTTGATATATATATATATATATATATATATATTGTTTTTTTATTATTATTATTTATTTAAAAACGTGGATAAGCTTTTCTGATCATGTTTCAGAAAGATTTTTATTTACAATATATGCTTACAATGTTGAAAGTTAAATGTGGGTAGCGCTTTGAGTCCCATTGGGAGAAAAGTCCTGTATAAATGTATTAATATTAAAATAAGATTTTACAAAAAGTAGAGCTACATGTGTAAATTTGCCAGTAAAAAAAAAAGTAGCGGTACTCTGAGGTTGTAAATAAAAAAAAGTAGTGACACAGTTTAGCCACTAGTACCATAACACCTCTACCATTGTGTTTAATGAGTCAAATGTAGCTGATTGCTGCTTAAATAAAAAAAAACCCAGACAACTGTAGGTATTTCAAATCAATTTAAATATTTTAATCTTATTGTCTATTGTAACCAAATGGTTCACAGGGGTTTCACAATCTTGTCCTAATCTCTTTTGTGATGACTTGTAGGAGGTCCTTGTGTCTGCGTGTAAATTGTCCATCTTCTTTTATTTCCTCATTAGAGTAGTAGTAATGTAATTAGAAAAACAGCCAAAAGTGGAGACTAGTATGTGTCTGAGAAGAACATTTCACAGAACCTTTTCAGTGACGAAGGTACGGCAGTACCAGAGTGTCACCGGACCGCCATAATTTGTGGTCGTGTGATAAACCTTCAGCAGCGATTACAGGACCCCCACCACTCTCTCGGCTGACAGAAACAGAATTGACGGGGGCCTCCATTTGTGTTTCAATCGGGCCAACCGCTCCATTGGATCAGACTGATCAGCCCCAGGAAAACTATTTCCCTGTGATGTACTGTGACGGTGCTCGTCTCAAATCAGGAAGCGGACCCGCAGGGCTGAGGTAGGGATGTAAATAAACCGAGAAGAGCCCAGGGACAGAGTCCTGTAAGAGTATCCGTGGTTGGTATGGAAGCTGGCGGCATAGTTGCAAAGTCCAGGAGACAGGCAGAGTTCAGGGCAGGCAGAAAGCAGCGAGGTCGGGGTCACAGTCCGGGGTCAGCAACAGGGAAATCAAAATAGGCAAAAGGGTAAAGCGTGACTGCAAAGGCCAACAAGAGCTGCAAACGTATGAACTTTGCTCGGCGACTCCCACCAGGAAGTGCAGCCTTAGGCTGCGCTTATAGTGCAGGCGACGAGTCGTCGCAGCAAAACAAATGTATTGCCGCCGTCATGTGCACTTGTAGTAGAAGCGACGCGACGGCTTGGTCGCGATTGCTGGAAGCCAAGTCAATTTGATTTTTCCAGTGACCGTAGTGTGACGTCACCGTCGCCGGCACTATAAGCGCAGACTTTATATAGCAGGCTGCCAGTACACAAAATGGCCAGTTTAAGCAGAAAGGGCAGTCAGTCTGGAAAACCTGAACTATCAGCAAAATCCGGCACGGATTGAGCAGAATCCTTACACGTACCTAGTAAGTCAATAGGGCCACTAGTGTGCCAGGGCCCGGGACATACCCGGCATACCAGGGCACTGAAAAGGTTATCTAGTTATCCAGGAGGTTTCCTCCAAGTAAGGCTGCATCCATGCTGCCACTGACCGCACTTGGCACTCAGCGTGGTCAGCACAATCAGTTTTAATCTGTCGGGCCAGACTCACGCGGCGCCCGTGCACGTACGCTCGTGGGCGCTTGCCGAGACAGATAAAATTGTGTTTGAGGCATGCTGAAGGGTCAAATAACGTCCTCAGCCAATCAGCGCCAGTCACTGCTCGGCCACGACCCCCCGCTCACCAAAAAAGTTGCCGGACAGCCGAACGCTCATCCTTGGAGAGCTGGTGACGTCACCACTCTCAAGCATGAGCGCGGTCAGCGGCACAAGGGACGCAGCCCAAGGCAGAAAATGAAGTGTGTTTGGGATGTCTCCTCCACCCAACGGATCTGTCCCCTCTGCTGATGAATTGTTAGTATTACCACAAAGAGTGCAGTCCCTCTGTACACACAACTAATTTTTTTTTCTAAAGAATTGCAAGGATGCAGTGCGTCCAAAAAATCAATTTCTCACTTAAAAACATTAGCGCAGGGGTAGCCTACTCCATTCCTCAAGGGCCACCAACAAGTCAGGTTTTCAGGATATCCCTGCTTCATGCAGGTGGCTGTATATGACAGTCTTTGACTGAGCCACTGATTGAGCCACCTGTGCTGAAGCAGCGATATCCTGAAAACCTGACCTGCTGACGGCCCTTGAGGAGTGCAGTCGGCCTCCCCTGCAATAGTGGCATATGTTGGTGTGTTATTATTAAAATGCATTAAGAATGTTTTGCATCTACGTACAGTTGTCTTTTACACCAAGAAAAAGTTGACCATTTTGACGCATTCATGACACACAAGTGACGCATGCTTGTAATTCATCATTACATATTATTTCATCTAAACTCTGCCACTAACTGCAGCCCGCAGCACCACTTTTTTCTTTGTGAACAAAATGTTTGCACTCGTGCCACACCTGTTCTATAGATTAAAGCACCAAGACGCATACCTTTGCTACTCTTGTTTGCATCATTTTTACAACTAAATGACTTGTGCAGGCAACTTTTGGGAGACGTGCTCCGCACAATGCTTTGTATCTACAGTGGCAAAGCATTGTGGGGTGTGACTTTGGAAGCTCCCGCAGGAATTGGCAGTTATACCACCCATGCTGCCTGTACACACTGAGGTGCAGTTTGGGTCCTTGTGAAGTGCCCCCCACGAGCTCAGGACACTATACAACCTGGGATCGGTCAAACAGTTTTCTTAGCATTAGTCTGATGAGTACGCAATATGATGTGTTAATTACGGGTTCGCAGAACAAATATTTTCTAGCAGGGGGTGCACAATGTACAGAAGCTTGGGAACCACTGATCTAAAAAACACATTTGTTTTCTCGCCAGAAAAATAAAACACAGAGCTATTTTTGTGTCATCTTCATGCAGCTATTTTCTGTCCATAAACATTAGAACAGTGCTATGTCATCTTTACAGTAATTCATACTAATTGAGCAGAAATAATGTAAATACTTTAGTAATTAGTAGTTTACCCATTAAAAATGTTTACTTTATCTAGACAGAAAAAAATTGCTAACGAGCAATAATGGATCATCTAATCCAGCAAAAATGACTCCCAAACGTACGGGCTATGGTGGGATTTCAGGGTCGTTAGCCTTCAAGAGCTAGGTAGAGTTTGAAACCATTTTACGGTAATTTCTGGAGAGAAATGACAGCCAGGCTGAAGAAAAATTCACAATTAAATGGAAATGCAGTGACAGAGCTGGAGCCTGTAAAACACCTCAGCGTGGGCACGTTTCATGTGAGCAGGACAAGTACATCAGAATGTCTCCCCAGAATTGCTGGCATTGCGATGGGAGTTCAAAATGTAAGATCAGCAGCCAGTCTAATGGTCAATAAAACAGCAAAGAACTTTCCCAGCAGTGTCAGACTTGGAAGACTTGAGAAGAGATTTGCCAGCAAATCGGTTCAGGTAAAAGCTTTTTCTTTTATGACATGTCTACTTTTAGAAGATAATATAATGCTTTTGCCTCTGTCAGACATTGTGCCAATTAATGATTTCACTTACAGCAATTCAGAGTCCTGTTACGCTCTTAAATGATTATGCGTTGATAATAAGAAAAACATCTCTAACCATCTGAAGAGTCTTCTAAGTAGAAAATGGTAAACATATAAATATAGTTGGAGTCTGCAGGTCTAATACTTACAACTCTTTACCCTCACCAAGGCCTCCCCTCTATTCAATATGTTATGAAGCCATCCTCCCTTTGCTTTGATAATGCCAACTCTGAATATAGATGAGATCTTCCAATGAATAGAGAAGAACTGAATTGGGGCCTAAATTGCAGAGTTGTTCACTAATATATACAACCATACAGCTGCAGCGGCCGTTTTTCGAACATATCACGGAAACGTTTTCGTGTGCGCTGCTGTACTCCACGCGGCCAATCACGCGGTTGCTTTGTTTGGATTTCATGGATCCCGATCTCTTCGGGTGCAATTCTTCGCGTTTCCATGGCAGAAATGAATGAATTGTAATGTGTACAGTACTGTGTCAATTTACAGGTGTTTAAAACCCAGAATACTAAAATGCCATTTTCTGCACTCGATAAAAACGAGTCAACACGCGGTAATGACGCGCCATGACATGGGTATTCCGAGATATACAACGCGTGATATGTTCGAATAACGCTGCATCTGTAGGAGGGACTCGTGCCTGAAAAATTATATGTAATACACTGTCTGCACTATACCCTGTATAAAAGAAACATATTCCTATTATTTTTTTCCAGCCTATTTTCAGGGTGAGAAGGTAATTTAATCATTGGGGAGAGGGAGTGGAAATAAATGGCATTGTGTTATTGGAAAATCCAATGACTATTCCAGCAAAGGTACACGTTAGAACCTTATATACAGGCATACCCCGATTTAAGTACACTCGCGAGTAAGGACATATCGCCCAATAGGCAAATGGCAGCTCGCGCATGCACCCGTCAGCACGTCCTGAACAGCAATACCGGCTCCCTACCTGTACCGAAGCTGTGCGCAAGCGGGGAGACTATAGAGCCTGTTACAAATGCGTTATTTACATCAGTTATGCACGTATATGACGACTGCAGTACATGCATCGATAAGTGGAAAAAAGGTAGTGCTTCACTTTAAGTACATTTTCACTTTACATACATGCTCTGGACCCATTGCGTACGTTAATGCGGGGTATGCCTGTACTGTACAATAGATTTCATTGACACTATGTTACATAGTAGATGAGGTTGAAAAAAGACGTACATCCATCAAGTTCAACCTATGCTAAATTTCGACAACAGATACTTTATCCTATATCTATACTTACTTATTGATCCAGAAGAAGGCAAACAAAAACCCCCAGAGTCATATCATCCAATGATATCACATAAGGGGAAAAATAAATTCCTTCCTGACTCCAAGAACTGGCAATCGGATTAACCCTTAGAGCAACATCCTTCCCATGTATACTTATTTGGTATATCCCTGTATACCTTTCCTTTCTAAAAAGATGTCCAACCTTTTTTTGAACAAATCTATTGTATCTGCCATCACAGTCTCCATGGGTAATAAATTCCACATTTTAACTGCCCTTACTGTAAAGAACTCTTTCCTTTGTTGCTGGTGAAATCTCCTTTCCTCCAACCTAAAGGGATGGCCCCAAGTCCTTTGTACTGCCCTTGGGATAAATAGTTCTTTTGAAAGCACCTTGTACTGTCCCCGAATATATTTGTATATAGTTATCATATCTCCTCTTAGACGCCTCTTTTCTAATGTAAATAAATCTAATTTAGTTAGCCTCTCCTCATAAGTTAGATTGTCCATCCCCTTTATTCATTTGGTGGCTCTTTTCTGCACTCTCTGTAATTCCAGAATGTCTTTTCTACGGAGTGGTGCCCAAAATTGTACTCCATATTCAAGGTGTGGTTTTACTAATGCTTTGTAAAGGGGCATAATTATGTTTACTTACCTTCCATCCATTGCCCGTTTAATGCAAGATAAGATCTTGTTTGCCTTTGCAGCTACAGCATGACTTTGGGCACTATTGCTAAGCCTGCTGTCTACAAGCACTCCTAAATCCTTCTCCATGAAGGATTCCCCCAATTTATCCCCATTTAATTTGTAAGTCGCCAGTTAATTCTTGCATCCCAAATGCATAACCTTACATTTATCTGTATTAAACCTCATCTGCCATTTACCTGCCCACGTTTCCAGTCTCTCCAAGTCCTTCTGGAGAGAAATTACATCCTGCTCTGATTCTACTACCTTACACAATTTAGTATCATCAGCAAAGATGGAGACTTTGCTCTCGATGCCAACCTCCAAGGTCATTAATAAACAAGTTAAAAAGCAGGGGTCCCAGTACCGATCCCTGAGGTACTCCACTCACGACTTTAGCCCAACCTGAAAAAGTTCAATTTATGACAACCCTCTGTTGTCTGTCCTTCAACCAGTTTTCAATCCAGGTGCATATATTATTACTGAGTCCAATTTGCTTATTTTGTACACCAACCTCTTGTGTGAAACCGTATCAAAAGCCTTTGCAAAATCTAAGTAGACCACATCAACTGCATTACCCTGGTCTAAATTCCTACTTACCTCCTCAAAGAAACAAATAAGGTTAGTTTGGCATGATCTATCCCTCATAAATCCATGCTGACTATTACTAATGATTTTGTTTTCCATTAGGTATTCCTGAATATTATCCCGTATTAAACCTTCAAGTAGTTTCCCCACTATTGAAATCAGGCTTACAGGTCTGTAATTCCCCGGTTGTGATCTAGCTGCCTTTTTAAATATAGACACCACATCTGCTTTACGCCAATCTTGTGGTACTGAGCCTGTGGAAATGGAGTCCTTGAATATTAAATGTAATGGTTTGGCTATTACTGAACTTAACTCCTTGATAACTCTTGGATGTATACCATCGGGGCCAGGTGCCTTATTTACTTTAATTTTTTTCAAGCTGCTTATGAACTCCTTCCTCAGTTAACCAATTGTTCATACATGAGGTTAGTAGGTTGGGGTTTTGTAAAGTCACTATACATATTTGAAAGGGTTCTACAGACTCACAATTCATTATTACAATACTCAGAAAGTTCCACAGTTCTTAATAATTCAATGATAGTTTTTTTTCTGATTATCATATTGTGCAAAGTGCCTTCAATGTACACAGCACTTTCCAAATATGAACATAATTATAAAAATATAGGAGAATTAGGATTCAATACTGGGATAAGAGCACATACTAAACACAGATGCAGGGAGAGGTGAAACCCTACCGTGAAGATCTCAAATATGCATAAGTCTATTATGGATAGTATCAGCAAAACATTTATGGAAATAGCTTCTCCCAGAATACATTGAAACACTTTCTGAAAAGCATGAGTTTTAATATGTGAAATGTAATAAATATGTTTCATATTTAAAATATTTCTTGCTGTAGGTATCCTCTGATGAAGAAAGTTTGTCTCGGTCAAAAATAAAAGCATTACAAAATGACAACCTCTCACTCAGAGCATTACTCAAGGAGAAAGAAGCCACATTATTAAATCTAAACAAAGCCATTCAGGATAAGGTACTGTACATTTGTCTGTGTTTTTCAACCCCTTGGCCGCTAGAAAGTCTTGCAAAGCAATGGGTCCCAAACGGGTGAAGCAGACTGAGATGGTATGAAGTCCTAAACATTATAGAGCAGACAAGCTGGGGATCTATAGTTGCATTACAAACTCTGGTCTAGATTCACTAAGCTCTGTTAGGCTACTTGACCTAAGTTAATGTCACGTTAGTAGCAAGGCTATATCCACTGAGGACAAGAACCTAATGTTAAGCCATGTTTCCTATTGTTAGCGCTAAAGAGCACAGCATTAACTATAACGGACATTAGTGACAGTGACCTGTAAATGACATACAAATAAGCTGTTATCATGTTAGCTCATATTCACTGTAAAGGTTAACATGGGGAAATAACGTTACATTATTGAAGTCATAGCTAAACGTGGCGTTATTCCCATCAAGACCCTGCAATAGGGCTTTTGCAGTGACTCAGAATTTAAATAACAGCGTTATTTCCCTCTCCTCTCCGGGCCCCCAGCAAAAGCCCTATTTCAGGGTCTAAATAGGAGTGATGCCAATACTTCCCTAATGTCATGCTATTGGAAGATCCTGTAATGTTACCCTACAATAACGTGACAATAACCCTATTCTAACGAGATGAAGTACGCACATGTTTTTGCATGTAATTAGCTTTGTGGGGATGGCATTAACTCGGAACATAACGGCCAATGCTGTTTTTCATGACCCAATGTTATTTCCCCTGATTTATCTGAGCTTACTGAAGCCTCCACATTGGGTAATAATATCATAGCACATGATATGGGTTTCTGTTGCATATTAGTGTTTTCATTGGAGTTAGGATTTAAATGCAATTTGATAAGCTTTAGAAATATATGAAATTCTGAAATCAGCATTAAAAAGGTAGAAATTATTATACATGACTGAGTGATTTCAGTATGTTGCAACTCCAAAATAGCATGGCACACGGGTTAGTGGTTTTACATTTCTGCTAAAAGTGGGGCCTTGGAGATTACCAAAAATATCTATTCTTCTTTCGGAGAAGGGGACAGCAGGGATTTTTCTCAAAAGGTTTATTGTTCACTAAGCAAAAAAAAAAAAGCGCCTGCATCAGACCTTCATTTCCAGTGCATAATTCATTTAACCAAAACCCTCATAAAGGCGGTGTAAAGAAGTCACGTACATTCACAAAGCAAACCCACAGAAGAAAAGTTGTTCTGGTTAGGAACAAAATGTTTTTGGAGTTATTACATTAGGTTCATGGCAGCATTCCATATGCATTAAATACAAAATGATACTAGACTTAATCTTTTAAGTACATTGTAATTGAATTATTTAGCCAGTCATTCATTCTTGCACATGTTCCAATAGATTTGAGAGACAAGGGAACACTTTTGTGACATAATGCAGAGTGGCAGAAAAGTTACTGCGTCCTCATAATTCAGTAGCATCATTAGTTTTAGACACCCAAGATGAATGCATCATGGAAAGGTTTACAATCTTAGGATAATTCTGGCAGATAACATAAAAACGTTTATTTTATTGTATAGTCAATGCATGTGGAATGATGCCATTTTTAACATAATGTAATTAAATGTATCAGAAACAGTTTTCATTCATAAGTGCTTTTAACCATGGGGTTTGGACTATTCCTCAGTAACTGTAGCCAGGGGTGGTGGTAGACCCTGCATTTTTTAAGTAGTTTAGCTTTTTGCATAACGTCCTATGTGGTCTTGAAAAGAGATGTGCAGCACCTTCACTCATATGGGCACATTTGGCAAATGTATGTGCACATATAAAACTTCGACAAAAGACAACAATACAAGAGAAGACAAACAGTTAAGTATTTAACTATATATTTTTGTCATATTGGATGTAGCATTGGGTATTTTTGTCTTTTGTTGTATACATTTGGTCACACCCAGTAGCACTCCTTTTGATACAAATGTATATGATATGATGTGGTGGGTGTTGGGGTTAGAGCTTGCAAGGATTGTGTGTGTTTGGACATATGAAACTTCACCAAAAGCCACCAAATGCAAATTTCTCACTAACAGGCGGATTTTACATTCACTCAAGTGGATTGATTTCAGTGGGAATTTCCACAAATGGCCACTTCGGCAGATATAGAATAAGTCCCTAAAGGCTAAGACCCTATTCAATATGTGGTGAAACCACTTCCTTGTGGTGGAGAAGAAATCTATAAGAACAGATGGAACTAAATTAGTCTCCAGCACAGGAAAGTGGCTTCACACCATATTGAATAATGGAGCACCATAACATCAACTGACAGACATATTTTATGACTGGCATATTATGGTCAATTTTGAGACTCTCAGAAATAAAAAAGGGGATTATGCCGTTTTTGACCTCGCCAACAAACGAGGAGCCTTCCTCGAATCTCTTGGACTTCTTCATAAAACAAATTGTGGGACAGATTCGCACATCTCTAATCTTAAATGCTCACTGAGCAAACACTTGTAGTTTTCTAGTTTCTAGTAGTGATATTGTTTATTTGCAGGGTTTGCAGTTTGCCAAAGACATGGAAAGAGAAACAAAGCGTCACAAAGCAACAAGAAAGCTGCTGGAAGAAAGCCAGAACATGGTGGGGGAGAAGGTGCAGCTTCTAGACGAGAGCGTTCTGCATTATGAAACGATGACTGAGGAGTTACAGAATCAGGTTGGCAGCGTGGCATCCAGGCACTTATCATTTCGGGCGCATATTGATTCCTGTGTGTGGTTGTTGCAAACTTCGTTAATTGAAACCTATTTTGGCTGTTGTCTTTGGTGCAGTATGAAGAGACGGTGACCTCACTAAAGAAACAGAGCCTGTTAGAAATAAGCTGCAGGGATGAAAAGATTAGCAAACTGAAAGACCAGATATCAGACCTCTTTAAAGATAAATCATGGTACAGTTTACACAGCTATTGTTTTTTTTTTTATATATTTAGTTTTCACATTATTATTATATTTAGTAGCTTTCTACATACCAATAATTACTTCTGCTGCAGAGACGCTGCTTATTGCATTGCAAAGTACTGGTTTGCCGGCTATTCTTTCGTTTAAAGGATTCTTTCGTTAAGAACTAAGGCCGCGCGTATAGTGCACGCGATGGATGACGTCACCCTTCGCCGCTAGCGAACGTTGTAATTCGCTTTCCGGCGACGGCGCGGGAGACCAGGTCTTTGGCTCAGAGGCTGTCACATGTGGCGACAGCCTCTGAAATATCAAATTTGACTGTTTTCAAAAATTTGCGCCGCCAGCGTTTCTCCCGTTGCGTCGCGCTACTATAAGAACACGTGACGGCAGAAATACATTTGTTTTGCCGCGACGTTGCGTCGCCATCACCGGCACTATAAGCACAGCCTTACATTTTGGCAAAGATACATATGGGAGGGCCATTGTATTACACTTACACATGTCTTTCTCGTGTCATTTTTTGCTTCGGAAGTTAAGGAACTGAAATCCCTGTCGTGTAAGACAAATGGTAGGAAAATAATGCACTTCAACTGCATGCAAATAAGGGTTATTTTACTTGATGCTGAGAATTAAAGTTACAGTACCACCCACTAGACCCAAAAAGCAAAATCATGTTGTACAAAATCATTTTACTTTGCTTCAATCATTTTGATTACACACTACTACATTGTGAAACCAAGCATTTTTGTAATGTGTTTCAACCAAACAGTATAGTATAGCAATGAATCCTAGTGCCACTTGGGTGAGGAGAGATCAATTGATATGTTTGTTACCACAACGCCATACAGGGAACACCAACAACAGCTGGAAGAGCTCAGAAACGAATTGAATCGATCAGCAGAGGAAACTCAGTTACTCAGAATACGGCTGAAAAGAGGGGACACTTCCAAAAAGGTGAGAGGACTTCGAATAGTGTACAGAAAGTCTCATTAATATGGCTGCTGTTTTAGCCTTTTTGTTTGAAATCTCTTAAGCTGTTTCTGTGGGCATGTAGCATTGCTGACCCGTGATTGTAGGGCAGTGTTTTTAACCTATTTTTGGTTAAGTAACCCTATGATTATATTGTGAAATTCTGCGGAACCCCAACCCTCTAATAGTGCATCTGAGATCGGATGCATTGTAAATTCTTCTGTATTTTGTCCAATTTTCAAATTACCTGAAAACTGCAGGGAACTCTTTAGGGATGCCGGGGAAGCCAAGAGTTCCTAGGAACCCTTGTTGAAAAACACTTGTGGGATCAGAATGCTGAAAGATATAGACATGCTGCGTTGAGAAAATGTGTGGGTTTACTGTTGGCAATTCAATCTAATCCTATTGCACAATAATTTGTTTTTTAGTATCTAGCCCCACAAATCACATTGATACAATTCAAATTAATAATTTGAGGAAAGATGTGCAGCTACGGTGTGCAGTACGGCTGGTCGTGAAATGTATTAGCTTTTGATTTTTGTCTTATGCGTTTTCACAGAAGTAAGAGATTTGACAGTCTCTAGAAGAGATTCCACCAAACGTCCGTGTCTACACCTAGTGTCCACACCTAAATTAACACGTAATCACTAAAGAGAATAACGTAGCGTTAAACAGGTTTTACTAATTTGAATAGTCACTTTCATTTTTTTCCCCGCCTCTTTGTGATACTGACGTGCAAACGAGATGTCTAGCCTAACATTGCATAGCCTATACAGTCCAATAAGGCAGGTACTTAAAATGACGTTAGTTAAGTCATACCTAAACTTGGCGTTACTCCCATCCAGACCCTAAAAAAACTTATTCTTTGTTGGAGTTGGAGGTAGAAGAGGAAGAGGAGATTTAGCCTATGCTATGCTAATTAGATATATGCAACAACAACCGTCGGCAAATAATTACCTTTGAGGAGGGGTGTTAACTTCAGGGAAAATAACTTCTGTTCCTGTTCTAGGTAACATCAGTTATTTGCCCTGATTTACCAATGCTTATAGTACCTGGCACTTAGTGAGGCTGATGGTTTTCTTTAATTTTGTATTATTATTATTATAACTCAACAAGTTTAAGGTGATGCACTTCTTATGGGATAAGGGGATATTTAAGGTATGGGGTTTAGCAGGGGGATTATCAGTATTGTTTGTTCTTCCTAACTAAAGAAGCTATTAGATTTTTGTACTTCCTGTAACAGTATTAACAGCAACATTGGATTTCAGGTAAAGAAGACACACAAATCCCTTAAAACCCAGCCGAACATTGTTCAATGCCTACAGTACAAAGAGCTGCCTTACATTACAGAATGAAATATGAGAGCTATGGATGAAGTGTCTTCTAGTCACATACTGTAACTCATTTCACAACATTGTTGTGAATTAGAATTTTTTAGGCATTGTGAATATTTCAGGAGCGTAGAAGTTGTTTAGTATATTAGTGTAATATCTTGATTCAAAAATATATATCTTAATAGAAAACGACAGCAAATTTGAATATTTTTTTGTGTGTGTGTGTGTTTCCTGGTAGGAATGCGAACAATGCAGGTCATTGGCGTTAAAGCTGGAAGATCAGATGCTTCAGCTCAAATTAAAGGACAGGACGATTGAGGAACTCCAATCTGCCTGCTGAAGGTTTGAGGAACAAGTACATAATCCACCCCCTTTTAATGCTTTGGGTGTCTCGTGACACCCTAAAAGTCATGAGGTCCAGCACACCAGGGGCCTTATGATGTATAGGGTACTACATGCTATTAATGCTACTTTTCAAGGGGGAGCTCACAGATGAAATGATGAATGCGATCTAAACGGAAGTGGAGCAGCTCCACTTCCGTTCTTGTTATTGGGGAACAGCCCGTGACTATGTGATCGCTCCATCCTGATGTATACTCAATCCCACAATGAGCAGCCAATTTACCTTTTGTTTCCACATTGCCCTTTATTGTCTCAAGATTGTACGCTCTCACAACCAGGGCCCTCATTACCTTCTGTACCCGAGTGCGCTTATTTGTCCTTATTTGGTATGTCATTTATATCACTTTGTTCCTGCATTGTACCACGCTGTGGAATATGCTGGCGCTTTGTAAATATACGATAATAATAATACCCCAAGAGATCAGGTGGTCCCGATCCGGAAGACCGCGGCACCCCAGTCTTCTGGCACCCAAAGTGTTAAAGCAGCAACCTCATTAATATGAACAGCACTACTCCTAGCTTTGGGGATCCCCCAGTCCCTGAGATATTTACCATTTTAGGTGCCGGTAAAATGAAAGTAAAATTAAAGATGGCCACTGGGGTAGTCCAATAAAGCAGCCACTGTGTCATCACTCCTAGGAGTGAGGCCTGGATGGCAGCCATATTGATTTCCCAAAAGGTAAATATCATTGGAACCGGGAGGACCCCATGGTAGAAGGGTTTTGTGCTTCAAGTTTCTTATACTTTTTGCAGGTAATGTTTGTAATGTATGACAATTTTGTTTATATTTAGTACATTTAGACGTTATGTCTATTAGACATATACATACACGTGGAAATGTATCTTACACATTTCTTTATAGCACCAATAAGCATTTGCCTAAATCGCTAAAATCAAAACTCACCTAGGTTTGTTTCTTAAAAAAATTATGTACAAACAATGTAATGGTGCGTCATCTTCTTTTAAAAGGTAAATTTACAGCCCTTGCTTGTGAACAAGGACAGCAGGAATATTAAGGAAAGGATGCAGGCTCCATTACCTTACACTGAAGACAAGATTGCCCTTTCTCACGCCTGGATTGTGTCATTGTCATTTGATACTTGACCATGAAATAGATATATCTGCAGTATGATCGTCATCTAAGCCACTCCGGTTTTTGTTGTCACCACCATGTTCACTGTTAGATATATATATTTATATATATATATCTCACTTCCCTGATGATGAAGATCCCGTTGTAAGGGAGCAAAACACTTACTTTTTGATTCCACACTACGCAATGTTTGGCCTCTTTATTTACGCTAGACCATGGTTTGGGTAATGTATGTTTAGTAATGTATGTTTATATCTCTATTATGAAGTGTGCACTTGCCCAATACATGCTAGATCATTTCACAGGTGTGCCTAGTGCTTTTTTGCTTGATTTATATATGCTTCAATATATAAACTTACTAATTAATTTAAAATATTTTCTTTTTATTACCGGCCTTTTTGTTTTTGTTACACTTTAATGTAAATGTTAAATACCAGTCTGGATTGTATAGTAAATGTTGATATTGCTTATTGCTGGACAAATGCTAGATTGAGAGAAAGATGCCTTCCATTGTTTGGTGGGGGGAGGGAAGGATGGATAATTCTTGTGTAGGTTACAAAGCAAATAAATATAATTTTGCCATTTTTATTCCTTACATTGGCCCCTATTCAATATGATGTTAAGCAGTCTACGCTTTGTCAAGGAACAAGGGTGACAAGTGGTGTGTATGTATGGTGCTATGCAAGGCTCTGTGAATTGCGGCTTCACAAAGCAGAGCAGTGATTGACAATTCTGCCTCCGATGCGGTCCATGGTATGGTCCATTGATTGCGGTAATACAGCAAGCCATATGTAAATGAAACCATTATTTTATTGTAGAAATACAATTATTTAAAAGGTGCAATCCCCTCAAACTCAAGACGAGGTGGTACTCAGAGGCTTTAAATTAACACTGATCACTGTGGCCTGTCCTACTGGCTCTGCCCTGAAGCACACTTTGCCCCAGATTCACTAAAGGGTGCTAAGCTGAGCCTATATTGGTACACCTGATCCCTAATGTAGAGACACGGCAATATGCTTAAGCAACCCCAATTAATTTTTCAGTTTGCTTTGCACTTCATATTACTCTTATGTCTGGCTCTTCTATTAGCTCTAAACTAACCAGTTTCACAACAAACATTTTTCTATTCCGATGTTTGATACACATTGTTGCCAAGACATGTAGTTGTCACTTGTCACGTTGTTCCCCTTAGCTCTATTACCTTCTACAATAGATTTGGTTCCATGCCAGTAACGACACGCTCTGCCAACAGTCCCCACCACATTCACTGATTTTGTTTTTATTTCTTTCTTGGTGCCCATCACGTTGGGTTGTTTGGGTACTCGTCTCTCTTCCCGTCCCCCTTTTTGCTAGCCCATTTTTTTTACAAGCACCCTTTACTGGGTATATAAAGGTTTGTAGGTCTGTGAGTTTGTAATCTTGACCAAGATTCCCAAGGGTTTAAAACATTAATATGTAATGTGAAATAAACCTTCATATTTTTTTACTGCAAAGCCCCCGAGTGATGATCCTTTTCCTGAGTTCCCTGCGCGTCACTTGGAGCGGGTGAACCACTGCCCAGCACAGGGGGAATTTCCCATAAACATTAACGCTGTGGGGGCTTCTGCTTCTAAAAAGGACTCCCACTGCATTAAACGTACCAGGCCACTATCAATCTGGAAGGGATGCGAAGAGAGAAGCGGTCCCTCTATCTCCCCGCACAGCTCCTACAGCCGATCTCATTATTTTTATGATAATATAGGATTGTAGCAGGGGGTCTCCTCAGCTGAACCGCATTCATTTCAGACTGGTGCAACCAGGTAGGATTAACACTGCGTGAGTCCCATTCAGAAGCAGGGAACCCCGCTGTGTACTCGGTTTTGGGCGTGGGGATGCCATGATCGGGCTGCGGTCAGGCTCCGTTCAGCTGCAGTTTCCTTGCGCCCAAAATGAACTTAAATAAAACTGCATCTATATCTATATCTAAAATATAATAGAGAGAGACTTACACGTATGCAGCCACTAGACTTCAGTTCCTGACTGACGGAGATACCACGGATGACGGGTGTTCTTGTTCAATGCGCATGTCCTACCTCAATGCTGTGAGTGAACTGAGTTTAGCCTGTGATTAATAAAGCCTTAACTATTTACACTATGGAGCCCATGCTGTCCCTCTTTGTCTTGTAGAAGAATTGTGGAAGGTGGCTGTTTCCTGTGGATAGCTGCTCGGGTGTTCCAGTGTTATTATTTGTTTAAGATTTTATTTCATTTATTCTTTTGGCTTTCCCTTCCTTGTGTTTTTTTCCTTTTGTTTCCCTATTCCCATTCCTGCTCCTCTTTCCTTGTCTTATACGTTATTTGTTTGTGTGTCTGTTTTGTCTTGCAATTGCTCTGTATTTAGGTCACTAGCCACTGCATCTGTGTATCTAGTTAGTTAACATTAACCTCTTCAATACTTATCATATTGGTGCTGTGATTGTGTATATATATATATATATATATATATATATATATATATATATATATATATGTATATATGTACGTACATACGTGTGTATGTACAGCTTTTGATCATCCACAGCAGTCCTGTATCAAACAAGATTTTGTTGTCCTCCTGTTTATGTAAAAGAATCAATGCTATTTTAAAGTAAAAAGTCATAACTGCTAGCTTACTTTCGGTTTGGTAAACAAGGAATGTATCAGACCATAAGATATATATTCAGAAGGAAGAAAGAATTGCATCTTTAATGATGTAATTGTAGAATGATAAATGGGTTGTGCTTCACATTCTTTGAACTATATAACAATCCTTTGGGTGCCCCTGTGAGAATAGCATAGGGACTGGTACCCACATGGCCCTTGTGCATACCCAGTACATCATCCAGTTATAGAGGGATGGCAGCTGATCAAGCCTGGAAAGGACTCGAAGCTAAGAGGAGGAATTTGTCTGTTTCTGGCGTTGGGGTGGAGTCCAGACCTGTGATCACTACACAAACAATTGGAGCATCTCAGAACCAGAGTATGTGTCTGCTTACACCCAACATAAACATTTGATCACAAATTGTATTGGGATGAAGCGTGCCAGACTTGGCGAGAGTCAACGTTAATATTTCCAGTTCTTATTTGTGGGAAGTTTTTTTTTTTTTTTTATGAATGTCATGAAAACCACTTGTCTGTACAAAACTTATAACAATTTCAAGAAAAGTGTGAGTTTCAGTATATTCTATGCAAGATGACCGTTTTCTTCAGATAACCAAATTTTTTTTGTATGCGCAGTAGTTTTTATCTTGACTTTGTAGGTGGTAAAGATTATGCGTATTGCATATTGAAATTGCTTTGATGTATTGAATCAGAAACATCTGGCACCAAAACAACATGAACAAAGCTGTAAGCAAAAAAAAAAAAAAATGACTAAACTTTAATGTTTATTGCATACAACCAATTATTGCTTTTACTAAAATAGAACATTTTTAGATCATCAGAAATATCTTTTTACAGATTTTAGATATGCATACATGGTATTTACAGTGGCTGAGTCATATTATCCGCTGAGATCACATTCGAGTCTTATAAAATTATAACATCAACATAATGCATGCGATAATGTTGCAAAGTACAGTACCTAGGTAAATACAGCAGAAAGTGTTAACCTGTTCATGAAGGTATTTACATTATGGTACTTATTCAATATGTTGTGAAGCAGGTGGATATCCACTCCGATCTTAAAACTGAACAATTAAATAAAAAATTACTTTCAAATATGATTCAAATGTACTCAACTGGTGGAGTTGATTCTAAATGTTTCTTTTGAAATAATGCTTTTCCATGCGAGGGTCACAACAATACAGGGAAAAAAAGTAAATATGTTAACTACACAATGGTTGGTTAAAGCAACACTGCAGGTTCCATTTTGTTTTTTATTTTAGGATTGAACCAGGGGCGTCTCTGGAGCTGAACTACATTAACTTCAGCTTCGGGGACCCCGTTTCGAGAGACAGTTACCTCTGTATGGATTGCTGGTATCTCCATGTTTAAAAGACCCTCGTCACTTGGACCAATAGGAAGCCGCAAAGGATGACGTCACAGCTTCCTATTGGCCCATGGGACATTTAAGCTGCCATTATGTAAGGCCCAACAAACCCCATCGGAGCAAGTATCTGTAGAGATACTGGCACCCCTACGAAGGTATCTCCGGAAACCGGGTTTCCCCAGAAATTGACATAGTTCAGCTCTGTAGAACCTCTAGTTCAATTTTATAACCAAAAAAAACGAGTTTAATAAATTAGAACACCGGAGAGTGTTTTGCAATATATATATATTGCCATCAGGGTATCATTTAAAATGTTATGAGCAACTAAAGTTGTTTTATCTAAAAGAAATAGTTATGAAAAAAAAACACAAGATTCCAAAACAATCAGTAGGTCTAAATATTGAGGCCATTGCAAGTACCTTATTTACCAATTGGTGTTAGATATGCAATTAAATAAGGTGCAATTCCTCATGTGAAGCTTCACTATCTACAAATAATCTCTTTTTTTGCATGCCCCCAAAAGATCAAATTAAATATGTACTGTCAAACAAATGTGGCAAAATTATTTCCAATTACATTATCGTCAAGGAACAACCTATTTGATAAACTAAACAACTCCAGTCATCACAAAATAAGGTTGTTTAATGCAATATTTGTCACAAAATGCATTAAAATAATTTAACAGTTAGTTACAGATGCTGAAAATGTTCAAATCTGATTTTAGTTAGGACAGTATATTTTTTTTAATGCAAATACATATAAAGAATCTTTCAGATATGTCTCCCATTAACCATCTATGACATTTCAAGTGTATTCAAACATTGAGAAAAAAAACACACATCACATTTATTTTATAACTACAAGTACAGGCTTCTTAAGATGGAAGCCTAATTTTCCAATACAGGGCCCTGTAATACTTGTAGATACATATAAAAACACACTTCTGTTATAATCATCGTAACCACAAAGGCTATAATCTTTAATGCATGTATACGCCTAACCAACATCCAGAACTATGTCTAATATTGTATGAGAGAGTTCAAAAACGAAATGTCAGCTTCCTAAGCATTAGGTCGTTCATATGAGTGATTAATGGCATCAAGGTTTCTAATGCTGCCTTGCTTGCTGAAATATATCTTCTTGTTAAAAATACAATATATTGTATTTCTACATTGACGCAGTGGCCTGCAAACTCTTTTCCGCAATAAAGATGTCAAAATGCCTTCATAGAAGGGTGGCATTTTACCATTTTAAAATTGAGACGTGCATGCTGAAAAATATTCTTCACACTGAAAATGAACATGCACATATACAGAGTACCCTACATAATAAAGTAAGACTGGTAATTGCTCCTTTATTGGAATTGGCTAGGCGGGTTGCAACTGTTAGAACCACTGGACATCAAACATAATGGGTGCCCATCTTCGAGGCTTACACCATCTGACAATAAAATGTATAAATTGCCTTTCCTTTGTCTTTATGAAATGATCCAGCAGTATTGATGTGTAACATTAAAGTATTAATCGGTCAATGTGAGTTACTTAGCGCTGCAGATCACGCTCCTATTTTGTGAGAAAGAAGGCTGGGCCGTGTTGGTCCTTTCTTCCCTGTAGTAAACGTAACGAGAGGGAGAAGGAGCCGGTAGCATGATACTTTTTATTACAGCAAGAGATGGTTGATAAGCTACAAGCTTTCAACCCACACAGGATTCTTCATCAGGTGAGGGAACAGTACAGAAATAGAGAGATGGCATCTAGTAACGCGTGTGGCGGGGGCACCGCCATGACATCACGCGGCTGGTTCGCCCTCATTGGCTGAACCGCTGCCAAGGCTCGGCCGCCGCGCCCAAAGACAAGAATCTTGTATTTTGGCCAAGGCGGTCGCGCATTACGGCTTGTGCGCGCACACATAGCCCTATATGGGGCAGGCCCCAGTCGGCATATGTGAAATGTGTGCCGTGCGGACAACGTAGCGGCCACTGGGGACCTGGCCTTACTCGTGTTTCTTGTCTATCGCTATAACAACAATATATCAATATATTATGACTCCTCTGTTAATTTTTACACTTGCCAGTCAGCATCCACCCGTTCATAATAGCTCACATCGTCTCCATATCAATTGTAACTCGATACTATCCCTCTACAATAGTGTATGTGTACAAGATAAAATACTGTACAGTATAATAACAGGCACTCACCCAAAAGGAGGTTTATTATAATCCACTCAACACATCGTCTCGCTGCCTTAAGAAAGGCTCCACAGCGTGCGGAAACATTGATGTGTGGATCACACACACACAATATTTCTGGACTTCTGCCATACCAGATGAAAAACCCTATCTGGTTTGGAAGCTTGTAACTTGTCAACTAACTCTTGGTCAAACAAAACAGTATCCTACTACCCACTCCTCCCTCCTTTGGATAGGTATAGGCCCCGAACTAGCACATAGAAAAAGCAGTTTGTACTGAAAGTGTTTTGTGCCTGTTTCTACATTTGCAAAGCCATTGAACACACTCAAACTCATGAAACCGCCTCCAAAAAGTGGCAGAGAAAATGTTACATGAATCAACAATTGCAAGTCCACACTATGTTGCTCAATGGGATTGCAACATTGAAGTGGTTGTATGTGGTTACTGTCACCAACCCATTGTGTAGCAGTATGTTTAGTATTAGCAGGTAGATGGGGGAGCTCTTAACCCTTCACTGCCAGGGAGGCCCGCAGTGCATTGCAGTGTGTTTCAGGCTCCCCTGGCTGTGAAGCTCATTAAAGATCAAACACTTCTCCGCAGGTTGTGCTTGTGTTAACATCGCATGATGCCTTGTTTGTTTCCACAAAAACCGACTCAAAGGCAGCTTCCTGCTCCTCCAGCGTGGAGACGGGCGTGGCTTCCTGCACGAACGAGGTAGTCGGGAAAACCTGCTGCTCCTGCCTTTTTTCCAGATCTGCCGTTTTCCTCCCTCTCCTCTTCCCAAGGATTTTGACGTAGTTGGCTGGCACACATCCCGTCGTTTGCCCATCCAGGCTTCCCAATAGCCAACCCCGTATTTTGGGTTGTTGCTCTGAAAGCAGAACAAAAAAAACCACATAATTGACGTATTTACTATGAAGTTTTAAAGCAGCAATGCCTCCTAACTGTCATTATTATTTTTTTAATCTGAACACGGGATCCACTTGTTCCTGAAATATTAACCTTTTCAGTACCGGAGGTCCGGCAGCACCAGACTGCCACAAGACCTCTGACATTTGCAGTCATCTGATCACTTCAGCAGCTCTGTTGGTACCAGGTACATCATTAGGACATTGAAAAGGTTCCACTTTCATATCTCCTGTACCAGAATACTTGCCTAGAAAAACAACATGGATGCCAGGGTCAGCCAATAGGAGCGTTTCACTATTATAGATCTAATGCCACTCAGAGCTTAGTTCCAAACATCAGATGGATACCTGTTAAGAGGCAGTTTAACTTGTAACAGAAATGTGTTTTCACCTGCCATGGGACAACTTTACCAGGCGTATAAAGCACAGGGAGTGGGCAGAGTATAGGTATACATTTCTTACCTTTATCTTTCTCGGAGTCCTTCCATGACACACAAAGGACTTTATGTTCTCTCCTACTGCATTGTAGGACCACCTTGGCAAAGAAATTAAAAAGGCTCCTCCCACCTGAGATCCTCAGTCATACGTTTAACCAAGCTGCAAAGATTTTCCTCAAACTATTACATAATAGAGCACAAATACCATCTTCAAAAAAATAACTCTTCGGGTGTCATGGAAGGATTCAGAGAAAGATAAATAACTGTAAGAAATGTATCTCTCTCTCTATTGTCCCCCTTGAAAGTACACAGGATGGGGATCTACCAAAGCCGCCCAGAATATAAGGGTGGGAAGAGCCTGGAATGATGGCTTGCAAAACCTTTCTTCCAAATCCAGCCTCCTCAGATGGGACATCTAACTTATATCTAATGAATGTTTCTGTGAAGACAATGTAACAGCCTTACATAGGTCTTCTAATGAGCCATGGGTCTTATTGGCCCATGAAGTAGCAATGGCCCTAGTAGAATGGGCCTCCATTACTAATGGACAATCCAGGTTACTACGCTTACAGGCCTCTTGGATACATAGCTTGATCCATCTAGCGATAAAAAAAGAGATAGAGGCAAGACAGCCTCTTCTGTTACTGGAGAACAGTACAAATAATCGATCTGAACTCCTATAAATCTGAGAATTAGCAACGTAATGAATTTAGGTTCTAACCACATCTCCGCAATGCAAATGCTCCCATTTTCTACATCTGGGATTTGGACAGAATGAAGGGACAACTATATTGAAACTACCTTAAGGTAGAATTGAGGCACTGGTAGCATAACTATTTTATCCTGGTGAAACCTAAAATAAGGCCTGCCATTACCCAATTCTTCTGGCTGAAGTAATAGCTCTAAGGAATACTGCTTTGAGGGCAAGCCATGTATCAGAAAGTTGAAGTAATGGTTTGAAAGAGCATAAGATAATGATTCCAAAACAATGTTTAGGTCCCATGCAGGCACAAGGGGCAGAAGTCGAGGTCTGAGTTTTTTTGGCTGCTTTGAGGAAAGAAGAAAAAAATATGTACTCGTCATTAGCCAAAGAGATATTAAGGAACACCCCCAAGTCTGTAACTTGGACTTTAAGAGAATTAAAGCAGAAATGTGTGAAAGATTCTATGTTTTTTTATTTAAATAAATCAGTTCTGTAGTACAGTATTAGATAATACTATATTTTCGTCAGTTTTTTTTTTTTTTTTAACTCCCCATGCCCATGCCATTTTAAATAAAAAATGTTAATGTACTGATCATCGTTTGGTTGCTACAGAAACCATTTAGAAAGTCCTGTCTGCTTCCCCTATTGTAACTGGTACACACACACACACACACACACACACACACACACACACACACACACACACACACACACACACACACACACACACACACACACACACACACACACACACACACACACACACACACCTTTTTGAGCTCTGCGCTTTAGCAACAAAGTATCACAAACAGATCTGTTGCTAGGTTACAAACAGCAGACAGTCTATTACTCTGAAAGCTGTAACAATAATGTGTAATATAATGTTGCATACTGTGCTGCAGCATTTCACTGACTGCAGCACAATAAAGAAGGCGGCTATTATGTTAAGCACACACTCAGGATTGTTACAGATTTATAACAGAAGCACCAAACGATTGCAAGCTTAGGGAAGAATGTAGAATGATACATTGTCACATGCTTTACATATACAAATAAAGGTGGGTGGGAATGTCATATTGTTGCTTTAAGGCTAAGTCGTGATTGGTTGTGGAAAGTGAGCGACCCAGTCAGGAAAAACACATGTGTTGCTTTAAGGCTAAGGCCTCGTTTACCCGCTTACAATTCTACTGTAATAAGATTCCCCCCTTTTGTTTATGTTAGTATATTTAGTAAACATTTCCCCCCCCCTTTATTGCAATTATAACATGCCTATGCTATTTTGTGTGTGGGCACGCTGGAGACACCCCAGTGAAGTATATATTAATATATTGTACCAAAAACAGGGCAATTGTAAAGTTGCAGATTTGCAACCTCTCTGCAAGCCACACCTGCCCTTGCGTAGTGCCCTGTAAGGCAGGGATTACTGTCCCTGCGCGGTCGCGTGAGAACAAGCGCGCCACCACGCGCACTCCTGCAGCCCAAGCGATTTGTGACCTTGGCTGCAGGAGATCGTAAACGCGTGGTGGGGGCGTAGCAGACGCATCACGAAGCTGGTTCGCCCTCATTGGCTGAAACAGTTCATGTGCGCTGACATCACGCGTCAGCCGCCTGAAAATATAAAATTTGTTGTATTTTCAAAACGTGGCCACATCGACGCGCCTGTCCGCCTGTAGGACTGGGCCTAATGGTTTGGAATGCAGCTCTTCTCTCCTAGAACGTAGGGTTATCCATACTGTACTAACTCTTATTATTAGTGCCACATTAACCTTTATGGATAGTCTTCTATTACATTCCTGTGTTCAACATCTCATTTCTGTTATTTTACTGATACTCATGTCATACAGAGTAATACAAAAAGCCCTGTATGTGCAACAGGTAAAATGTTCACTTTGTGTTTCATATTCCCAAAAAAGCCACAGAAAGAAAGAAAAAAGAGACAGTAGAATATGACCAGATTACATTGCTAAATACAGTGTAATGGGTATAATGAAATGTGTTCCTAAAAACGCACAGATACAGTAGTAACTATTTCAGTGCACAATGGCTAAACAAACACTAAAGATGGGGGATAAGAAAAACAATTACCTTTCGGAGCTAAATTAAGCAAATCTCCAGCACGGAAAGAAATTTCTTCTTCAGAAGCTGCAGTGAAGTCATATTCTGCTCTTCCCACCACATGGTCGTCTTCTCCATTAGCCCAGTTTGTGTTTTCTAAACACAGAATGGAATAAATTAAGTTATTTCAAATTGATGAGAAATCTGCTCAATGGATGCTGCTGCCCAGGTGTTACTGAGGCCATCCCAATGTGCGCTCACCATTTCTACCCCGCGCATAGCTTGCATTTTGCTTTTGTAAATGAACGAGTGACACATGCCCCAAAGGTCTTTAATAAAGTCCTTGCACTCAAACTAAACCTATCAATGCCTCCATTTGTTTTTCCCCCTCTCTGCCATCCAGCGTACACCAACAACAAGCCGGGGAGCCCGCTAATAAGATACTACACTTGTGAAAAGCAATTGGGATCAAAAGGTGAGTAGCACTGATGAGCAGATTATACTGTTTATTCAAGTAAAAGTAAATTAATGCCAATTAAACTGTGCACTACCCATGTGAACAACAAATAAGGAGGCGCCAAAAGACATCAGGACTTTTTTTTTTTTAAATTGGGGTGGTTTACAGATTACAAATCTGTAGAAATGTGTAAAAATCACTATACCCTGCAGAAAACTGAACTTTGTATGGTCTTAGTATTCATTATATTTAATTTTAGCAACCATAAAAAAAACAGCTAAACTTACAATGTGCTAGAAATCTGCAGATTGTTATTTACATAATTTGTTCAGTTACAACATGCCCGACTAGAACAGGTGTGAAACATTACAACTGCAAAGGATTCTGGGTTCAGCCATGGAAGCAGGCACACAAAGGAGGTCACTTTTAGCTTTAAGTGTCTCCCCACCTTTGAAAGTTTTTTTTCTAAAGCCTGGATATCCAATCCAACCAATTTGTCCATTATATCCTATCGTGCAACAGTCCAGGTGGTCTGAAAACGTATTTGCTTCTCCCCATGCCCAGCAATATCTTCTATATTCCTCTGAATACTGAATCAGAAGTCACAGCTCTGAATCACAAGTGACCATTATAATGTGTTTGTATGAGGTCAGAAAGGCAAGAAGCAAAATCATGATAAAAGCAACACAAAATGTTTAGCTATGGGGCCAAGTGGTTCTTATCTGCTATGTTTCTATGTCAATGACAGGAAAATAAGGAACAGGACCAGCTGCTGCTGTAAGAACCCTTCCAGTGCTGGAATTCCCATGAATGGGCTATTAGGTGGCGTACGGGAAAAGAATGCTTAGTAAATAGAGCGATTAAGGACCAACAAACGTTTTGGGAAATACAGTACTAGGTTTGTGTCTTGAAACATGCACTTCCTGCTCTCCCAGCGGGGGGGAAAAGCACGCCAAAATAATGTATAAAAAGTATTTTTTTCCTTTACAAACCATAAAGTAAGCATTTAAATTCCACAAACCTCATCATGATTACTGGCTCAATTGGTTTGGTGTGTAGGACTGAAAGTCTCACTGATCTTGTACAAATCTAGAGGTCCTGTTACTAAACCGGTGCAAAAACCTATATCGGAGTGATAATGGAAACTAATCTTGTTAGTTTTGCAGTTGAGACTTTGGTACATAGCTTCTCTAGGCCAACAGCATTCTCACCGATGGACCAAATGGGAAAACTTTTCCATAATGGTTTTTGTAGCTTCTCAAACTTCTCCCTCAGCAGCATGTCATTAAATGCAAACATCTATGAGGAACTTTCTCGTTGTTCCATCAAAGAGCATCACAAGCCGCAAATAAATAACAAACAGCAATAGGAACGGACTAAGCCAAGATCTCCGATCAGTTGCTTAGCATGGATAATTCTAAAAGTTGCACACACAGTTGTCAAACTCACTCCATGTCATCATGAGATCGAGGTCTTGTCACCGTTTGCAGAAGCAAGATTAGGAGCATGGTGGCATGTAGCCGGTGACAATACTCCAAGAACATCTTCTTCAAAGACGGAAAAGAGCATCAACCGTAATGCACACAACCATTTCTATCCACCACATGTCTATGGATGGCTGACATTTGATGTGACTTACCGTTAACTTCTTCGTTGCACGTAGACAAAAGCTTCCAAATGAGGTAAGGGCCGCCAAGAATGACTGCAAAGAACAAGAAAATAGGCCACGACTTTGCAGAGTTGGTGACGTTATTCTCGGAGCCATTACGGACCACTGTCCCTGCACTCTCCATCCACAAGTCCTCGGTTTCAGAATTCTTCCGGAGACCCAGCAGTCTCTGCAGGCGCCTGTAAAGGAACCCGATTGTCCGGACTAGTGCAAAAGCTGAAAAGACGTTTGTGAAATGTACCTTCATTCTGGAAAAGTGGTTGGCTACATCAAGCACGGCCCTGAAGCTGTTATAAACGGCAGAGAAGGTGGCATCCATCATCATACTGACTGAGGAAAAAGCATGGACGATGCTTTCAATTGACTGGAAGGCACCCCTGCTGCTTTCCTCGGCTTGACGGACAAACCTACTGGGAGGCACGTCATCAGTCTGGAAACGGTTATACCCCATTCCACCGCCATAGCCATAAGGACTGTAGCTTCCATAAAGTGAACTGCCATATGAGCCAAACCCAGGGGAGAAGGAGCTATATGCTGGTCGGTAGGTGCCAATTCCATTGCTTCTAGTCTGTTGAGATGGTCTAGGTAGGACTGGAGGTGGCACCCTGCTAAGAGTTGGCTGTCCTGGTCTTGTCAGGATGTTAGTTCTCAAATCACTCGACCTATAAAAAGAGGAAAAGAAAATATAAGCAAGAAAGGTTTAGGACACTGGTAAAACTATTGAACAGGTGCTAATTTCTGAATGAGAATAGAAGAAAAGTTTTGGACTGTGGTTATCAAACCTCTCACATTTTATTGTATGCAAAATCAGGATTTTGACCCTATGGAGCCTCATAAGGGCGCAGTACTACAACTCCCAGAGGGGCAGGGAAGGAACTTCACATGACAAGCAGCAGTCTGGAACAGGCGCCAGGAGGGAGTTTTCCACCCTTGCCACGCAAATCGTCTCTGGGTTCCTCTGGTAAGGTATGCAAATTTCCATGCACATTGAATCTTCTGACATGGGATCAATTTTATATTATACCTAACTGTATTTATATTTTATATTATATTTAATTATCTACACTATTTTATACTGTGCTACATAATAGTGCAATAATACAATAATATAATAGTGTAGATAATTATATAGTACAAAATATAAATACAGTTAGGTATAATATAAAATTGATCCTATGTCAGAAGATTCAGGTGTGCATGGAAATTTGAATACCTTACCAGATGAACCGAGAGACGATTTGCCTGACCTCGAGCAGGGGTGGAAAAATCCTGACCACGCGCCTAAAAATTCACGCCTGGCCCCGGTTCCAGACTGCTGCTTGTCATGTGATGTCCCTTCCCTGCCCTTCTGGGAGTTGTAGTACTGCGCCTCTTCCAATAGTATAGTATTTACAGAGATAAACTACAAGTCCCAGAAACCCTTGAGTAAAATGCAATGACATCACCCAGGGAACAGTCAATCAGTACAGAGCTTTGGTAACCACACCCCATCCTCCCACAAATGCAGTGTTTCCACTTCCCAAGAAATTTCCCGACTCCAGGTAATTTGATCCCTCACTGGGAAATCGCGACACTGAAAACCTGTAAGTAAAACTCAACGCTTTAGGGCGGGGACGCAAGCCGGAGTCACTCCCTCACCAACACTTGCTCTGGAGAGCAGGTCTGAGCCCAGAGACATGGAGGGACTAGGAGAGGATGTCACAGCCCCTCTTCCTGTGATGTTTAGAGTGGTGGGGTCGCTGTTCTGAGCTGCCGGCCTCACTGTTGAGCTCTCAACACAACACATTGAGCACAAGATCACTCATTGCCACTTCCCCCTACTTGTCACTCCCTGCCCCCACCACTTGTCCCTCACAGGCCCCCTACTCCCTTTTGTCGTCCCACCCCCTTCTCCCCCTCTTCCTACCACTTGTACTCTGGTTATACTGTGCGTTAGTGTAGGTGTGAACAAACTTTTTATGCCGAGCCCCCCTTTTCATCCGTGTTATTTGTCAGGCGCCCCCCCCTCACCCCCACTTGATGGTATACAATATAAATGTGAACACAAATACGTTAAAAAAAATACTTCCAACTTTCAACATTTTAAAATAAACCAGTGTAGTAGTATAAGATAATACTGATTGCAAATTTTTTTCTCTCGCCCCTTCCTCCTCTAACCTCTCTCACCCCCTCAAAAATGCCTACCTGGCTTCGGTGGAGGAGGACCGTGGGAGAGGAGTAGGGCAGTGGCTGAGGATCATGGTGGCAGGAGAAGAGGACAGGGGGCGGCAGAGGACTTGGACGGTGGGAGCAAAGCAGGGCGGCAGAGGACGACGGCCGAGGAGAATCCGCATTGTAGCAGTGGCAGGCAACGGAAGTCAGTGAAGACTTTCGGTCGGACCGCCGGGGCGCACTCCTCCCCGGCCATCCTCCTCTGCCACCCTGCTCCGCTCTGGTGGTCCTCCGTCATCTTCTCCCGCTGCCGTCCTCCTCTGTCGCCGCGGTCCTCCCCGCCCCCCAGTTTGCACACTCCTGTGTTAGTGTATAGTGGCATCTGGTTATATACAGTATGCAGTATATACATGGACACCGAGTATAACCTGACTATACTAGACACGTAATATAACCAGACTGCATTGGTGCAATGTCAGGTTACCTCTGCGGCACGCGGTGCTGTGTGTGGTCCTAGCTAGTTCTGGTGGCGCATAATCCATCAACAAACCAAGATGTCCCACAGTCCTGGCAACACCCCTGGATATAGTTATTATATCACCTTGATGAGATGGGCACAAGCACTTCCACATCACTCACTTCTAGCCTGCCCACAGGGGAGACGCACAGACACACACACTGACTGCACACTACATATGTTTATTACCTGCAGAACAACAGAAAGAAAGCAGGAAATCACACTGTCTCTTGTCCTCCTACTGTAGAAGTTAAAACTGCTGTTAAATCTACTTTTCTACTCCTATTGAATACGTTTTTGAACCAGAAAATGTGATCTTGATGGGGGAGGGGGGGCTGGCAATAAACAGGCTTAACAAGCAAGTGAAAAGGAGCAACCAGCAAGGGAGATTAGCAAGATGGTATTTCAAATGTAGTCATCGGTAGTTTATTGAGCCAGTGTCTGCTGGCAAGTGCATTCTGTATCCAGCAGGCTCTTAGTGTTTGTAATCATATTGCTGAAATACTCTGAGTAGTCACAGCGGCTCATATTAGAACACAAAATACTACATTAGCAGTATCTGAAGCATTTAGCAGTGTATTAGAATTATAGTGCTCCTAAAATCACCAATTATAGTATCTTCTCAACTTTGTGTGCTTGTATCCTTACCCACAGAGCTCTTGGTACAAACAGCACTGACATAAACTATTTCTAGGAACCATGTACCCTTTCATGCTAAAGCCGCGCTTATAGTGCTGGCGACCGATGACGTCACTCAAAGTTGTAATTAGATTTTTAGCGACGTCGCTGGTGACAAGGCCAGTAACGTCACTAAGGCGGTGGGCTGCGCAATTTGGTTTAGAGTCACATGTGGCAACTCTCTCTCTCTAAAAAAAAAAAAATCAAATTTACCCGGCTTCAAAATATTTGGTCGCTCCGTCGCCCTTACAACAGAGTCAATGTATTTGTTTCGGAGCGACATCGCATCCCCAGGCACTATAAGCGCAGCTTAAGCCTGCGCTTATAGTGCCTTGAGACGGCGCTCCGAAACAAATACATTGACTGTCGCAAGCGCTGATAGTAAGCGCGACAAAATTTTGAAGCCGGGTAAATTTGATTTTTTAGAGACAGTCATCACATGTGACTGTCTCTAAACAATCAAATTGCGCATCCCGCCCCCTTAGTGACGCCACTGGCCTTGTCGCCAGCGACGTCGCTAAAAATCTAATTACAACTTTTGCTAGTGGTGACGTCATCGGTCGCGTCGCCAGCACTATAAGCGTGGCCTAATGCAGCAACAAATAATTACACTTTGACTGCTTTAAATCAAACGATAATATTTATTTCAGATTGGGCATTCCATGCTGGGTTCATCTATATTCTTTATCCAAACACATTGAGGTTAAACATTTGTCTCTCTGCAAGAAGTATCCTAGTGTAGTTAAACGCTCTTCTTGACTATCAAATCTCACTCAGCTGCCCTCGCAAGTGGGAGGTTGTGACCTTATATTGTGTATTGTGTTGCATCAGCTTGATTTTTAAGTGTTTTTGTACACACATCATTTAGTTTTTAATGAGTTAATGATAGTGAAGCTTTACACCACAGGTGTGCTCCCAGAGTGAACTCTTTTGGGTTAAAGCTCTTTTACCCTTGTTCTGCTGCAGGTTTTTCCTTTGGGTTCACAGTGCTGCACCCACCCTACCCATGTATCTGTGGGAACGTTTTGCTCTTCTAGGTTAATTAGCTTAAAGAGATTGAAGTGGCACCCCTCCCCCTTTGTTTATTTTCCCACACATTGCTGCAAGGTATGATCTGAAATGCTTTATTAGAATTCCCATTAAATACATTGTAAGGCTAAAATACAGCAGCTATTGTAAGTTTGCAGTCAGATCCCAGTGTTATATATACATATACTGTACATATACGTATTTACACACACCGAGATAAAGCAGATCTGAGATCTAAATCACATATAGAGGGTGTGTGCAAATTGCTCTGTCTACATGTAGATATAAATATATATTGGAATGTAATATTTACATATGACAATACCGTACAAAACCATGTTGGCTCCTTTCTTGATATATTAAACATACACAGATTTTACCTGGCATTAATTTACAGGGACTATTAATTGTGGCACAGGGTGAATTTACTATTAAATTATAAAAATAGGAAATAGACATACAGGAAAAATATATTGGACACACACACACACACACACACACACACACACACACACACACACACACACACACACACACACACACACACACACACACACACACACACGTATCTATGTCACTGCACTGTGTATCAGATGTATGTATGACTTTATATAGCAACATGTACATAGCGCTTCACAGCAGTAATGCACATAACATAATAATGTAACACAGAATGGGAATAAGTGCTCGAGACAAAAGTAACATTAGGAAAAGGAGTCCCTGCTCCCAAGAGCTTGCAATACACGGCTGCTGAAAGGGAGATGATGGGGGGTGAGGGGGGAGGGGGGATAACATTACAGCCAACCCCCTCTGCTTTTTCCCTTCAAATTCTGACTTCCAAAAATGCAGACTGGCTCGTAAGTTTTTTTAAAAATATATATTTTTGTCCACCCATAAATTATATAAGTGCTGTTTTATCAGGAGTAATCCATTGTGTTTACATTTGCACCGGTGTGAAAAAAAAACTTGATGTAATAAACACGTACATAACTATTTTTATATATGCAATAGTTCAGCAATATCAAAGGTCAAACAGGAAGCCGGATGCATCATAAATGTAGCATAAATTAGACTGCATCTAGGCAGGAAAATGGTTGAAGAAATAATTTACTCCCTCCCTTCCACACAGTCCTGTGGCACCTTGCGAAGTTCCTCCAACAGTTACCTAGTGACACATGTACCTATCCTGTAAAGATGTACACAACCAGGCTCCCACTCCAACGCCCAGAAGAAGACCGCCGTCAAAACGCGTTGGAGTGGGAGCCTGGTTGGAGGACCCCTCTCTTCTGCTTTAAAACTGCGTATCACACCTACCGCCTACACTTAACGGTGATGTATTATGGACTTCGTTTTAAACCTGGACTGACCATTTTGAGCTATCACTCATACGTTGCAACAGGATTTAATTTGTCTGAACATTGACTCTTTACTATCAGTAATTATGATCTGCTCTTAGCACCTTCAGTCTATTAATACCGTTTTTCCTGTGTGCTTGCAGCATATTACATCTGTGTATGTTTTGCCCCCTTTCCCCTGCATGTTTGAGTTTCAATTGTCATTACGTTAGCTCACATTTACTTTGCTCATTATCATTAAGGGGAGGCATTTTGAACTACAGACTTTATACTTTTTCTGTGTTCATTTTTAGGTCATGGCCATCATTCTATGGTACATCCCAGTGTTTCTAACTTGGTCCCTTGAGGAGTTTTATTTTTTCTCCCCTGTTTTTATGTATTCAATAAAAGTGTTATTTTTTTGGTACACCCCTGTGCTCCCTTAGGGAATCTTTTTTTGTTGTTCTTATACTATTCCTATCCCTGGAGCACCGCTGGCTACTATTACATTATAGTATATATGCTAGCTTTTGGGTACCATACTATATTGGCGTGCATGCATTATATATATATATATATATATATATATATATATATATATATATATATATATATACACACATACACACACACACACACACTGCTTGTACTATTATCTTTATCCCTTTGGTAGCTCTCACTCATGCGCTAGGGAGGTACTGATACTGTACGTGTTAGGCCGCGCGTATAGTGCCATCAATGGCGATGTCGACACAACGGGTGACGGCACCCGTCACCACAGGCAAAAGTTATATTTCGCTGGGCGGCGGCGGCGCGGGTATACGGGCATTTGATTGGTTCAAGGGCCGTCACATGAGGCGACAGCCCTTGAAAAATCAAATTTTGCCGGCTACCAATTTTCACGACGGCGACGTCACATTCGCGCTTACTATAAGCCCACGCAGCGGCGGCAATGCATTTGTTTTCGGGCGACGTCACGTCGCCGCCACTATAGGCGCGGCCTTACTGTTACCTTAAGTGGCCATCTTCCGAGTAGCGTCCGTACATCTTTGAATTCTTTGGGCCCCATCTTAGGTTACCCTTACTATCCTGTACTGTGGGATCCCGGAGTAATGCCCTGCGTACCTCATCTGTAGCATTCTGGTGCTGAGATAACAGGGAATCTTTACTAAGCAGTGAACTACGCTTCGTTACCTCGGGATCAATATCCCGGTACTTTATAGTGGGCTTCTCATAAAGGCACAACGGGGGCCTCTCAGCAAAGCCGCTCTGATTAAGGCCACGTCCATGCTTATCGCTACAGTGCGTACAAATGTTCGTGCCTCAATGAGGACGGCCATAGAGTGCGCGTGCACGGGGCAACGGCGCGGCTGATTTTTCACACAACAAAATGAATCGATTTTGTCACGCGACGGCCGGGTCACGTGAGCGGTTCAGCCAATGAAGGCAAACCAGCTCTGCGACGTCATGACCAAGCCTCAGCCACAAATTGCCTTTGCTGCAGGCACAAGCGACGCCACACGCGTCTAGAATGGCCTCAGCCTATGTCCTAGAGCTACTGCCAGGGTAAACTAACAATGGGATTATTTTTGTTTTCTCTCATCTTCTATGTTTGTGAGTCTACAGCGGTCTACTTTACACCACTGCCTGTTATCTCTGGAATCTTGTAAGTAGGATTCCGGTTTTTACACACCGGATCCTAGTCCTGCTCTGTTAGTTCTCTGAATTTTTAGTATATTGAATAAAATCTCTGTTTATTAGTCAGCCTATCTGTCATTGTTGTAAGTGTATGTATGTTTATGTCTGTGTGTTATATGTTTTGTTCATAATGTGTCACGCTATGATTTCTCCCTTTATCTCCCTTGCATTATATTCCACGGTTGCTGCTGTGGAGCCTGCTGTCTAACGACTGGATCACCTTTTTATTGGACACTGCAGCACATCTTTGGACTCACTTAATATTTTCCATTTGGACACTGAGGCGCCGGTCTGTATTGTGTTTCTTTCTGTGCTTTTTCACTAACTGTGTTTGGGTTAGTTATTCCTGGCAGCCGTACCATATTTAGTTATTATTTGTATGACATTTCACATTGTGGTTTATTATCTTGCACCATATTGTCATTTATTGTATTTTTAGCGCTATATACACCATTTTTTCCTTTGAGTCTACAGCGGTGCTTTGTCTTTCACCTGGAACACCTACGGCAGCCCCTATAGGACACAGGCTTCCCCTATGGTATCGTGGCTACGGACCCTATCTAGAGGGGACACTTTCCCTGACTACAAAACAACAAACAGGGGCATAACTTTATACATTGTATATAAACTGTACATATTTACATCACCTCTGAGGCTCTCCCACCTGTTACTCCCAGGAACCCGAGTTCTAGACTCTTCTGTCCCACAATATATACTGTGGTGGTGATGTCACTGGTCACTATGCATACAGTGGGTTACTGTTCTGCCAAATCATCCTGTATCACATGGGGGGGGGAGAAGTTACCCTGCATGAGGGCACAGTTAACCTTTAAGGGCTGTCAACCCCTTAATCTCAGTAGTATCTTCCAGAGGACTACACCGGATAATAAAAGGGCATTGTTTGTCTTACGTAAACAACAAAGGTCCCACTGAACCTTACACTAGATGCCCGTGTCTGCTCTCCATTGTGTGCATAGTGTTGTTAATTTGGGAGCAGGCTTCCTTATTGGTGCTTATACCTATGCGGGAGCAGGCTGAGCATGTGACCTTAGCACTACTTTGCTGCATGGCGGTAGCAGCTTGTGTGTAAATACAAACCCCGTGCTTGTGATTTGCAGTGACACGTGTTTAATAACAGTCCAAATCAGCTGCTCGATCATGGAAATAACATGAGTGGCTATATTTCCTACCCCCTTTCTTAGTGCTGTCTGACACCATATACTCAACAACAACCGGAATTACCCAAGCCCTATGGACTTCCTGGGGGCCTACCCAAGCAATCCCAATCACCGACCTGTCAGCGCTCACTGGGCTGTAATTACTGGCTGCTTTTAGCATCAGCAGTTTCATAGACCACCATGGAGCCGCACTGATCAACACTACACATTCTCCATTAAAGTGTCACATTGTATTATAGAGTCCCCAAAGGAGTTTGGTCGTTGGACATCTCTGCATAGCACTCGCCCTCTATGTATAAAAATATGTGTGTGTGTGTGTTCATTTTTACACACAAATATACACACATATACACACACACACACACAAATAATTAGTAGGCATTGTCGTCAGACTCCGCAGCTACGGGTTGCTGCTTTTTGGACTTCAACCCCATTCAGTCAACGTGCCCCATAGCTGAGGGCCCACAGCTCCCAGAAGCCCCCTCCTGCCCCCCGGTGTCCCCCTCACTGACACTTACTGGTAGGAGGAGGCGGGGAGGCCGCCAAACACCCGCCGAGTCTCCCAGGGCTTGGGAGGAGGAGGCTGAGCCGCCATCCCGCTCCACTGCAGCTCCATACACAGGCAGCACTAGCCGAGCGCCGACACAGCAGAGGGATTGTGTTTTTTCCCCCTAAGAATATGTAAAAGTCCCAGTCAGGGAGATGTATTCCATCTTCCATAGACATACATTGTGAAGAGAGGGTTTTATCTAGGAGAAATAAGAAATACAATTATTGTATTCTTTGCTAAATATCAGGACATCTTCAAAAGGGCTGTTTGCTATTTGTATGATCCACTTGCTGATGCATCCCATTTGCTTATCAATAGCTTAAATTACAGCTCCATTATATTTATAGCTCAATAGCACATTTTATTACCCACTTGTTTAGCAATAGCACCATTTATTAACCCATCACTGCGATGTATGGCAGCGAGGAAGTTAATGTCCCTATAAAAAGGGAGACAAATTGAGCCTGAAATATCGGATTATCACAATGTATGATTTACACGTTTGGTAATAATAGCAGTAATTGTAAATAACAAAAGACGGGGTGCCCAATGCTACATCAAATTGACAAAACATATATATGGTAATGAGTACAAAGTTCAAATACTTCAATAAAAATAATAATAATTACTTGGTTATTTAGTTAAACCCTTTGGCCAAAGCGTTATAAGCCTGCATACCAAACGTCAAGGTATAGCCAATAATGCAGGTCCTACACGTTTGGTAATAATAGCAGAATTGTAAATGTAATGTCTTTCTCGGTGGGAAAGCCTTTATGTTAATCTGAGGTGCTATGGTTGGGAAACACTGGCTGGTTTAACGCTTTCTACTTCAACTCAAAGCATTCTGGGACATGATAATAGGGCGGTATAAAAAAAAAAAGCTGTGTGTGCTGTGCACGCGCATAGTAAGTGAAACTTCTTTGACTTTTGTCACAGAAATTGTATTTGTGTTGGTGTTGGTGATGTTTTAATTAAAAATCAAAATACAATCTCAATGACAAAACGCAAATAAATTTGACTTAGAATGCGCGTTCTCGGCACACATCCCCTGTATTAGCTATTTGCACTAAGTGTGAATTCCGCGTGTGACAGTGTGCGTGTGACTGAGAGTGTGCGTGTGACTGAGAGTGTGCGTGTGACTGAGAGTGTGCGTGTGACTGAGAGTGTGCGTGTGACTGAGCGTGTGCGTTTGACTGTGCATGTGATTATGCGTGTGCGTCTGACTGTGAGTGTGACTGAGTGTGCGTCTGACTGTGAGTGTGACTGAGTGTGCGTGTGACTGAGTGTGACTGAGTGTGCGTGTGACTGTGAGTGTGACTGAGTGTACGTGTGACTGTGAGTGTGCGTGTGAGTGTGACTGAGTGTGTGTGACTGAGTGTGTGGGGGTTTGGGGGGGTCAGTCAGTGTGTGTGGGGCTCTGGGGGGGTCAGTGTGTGTGGGGGTCTGGGGGGGTCAGGCAGTGTGTGTGGGGGTCTGGGGGGGTCAGGCAGTGTGTGTGGGGGTCTGTCAGTGTGTGTGGGGGTCTGGGGGGTTCAGTCAGTGTGTGTGGGTCTCTGGGGGGTCAGTCAGTGTGTGTGGGGGTCTGGGGTGGTCAGTCAGTGTGTGTGGGGGTCTGGGGGGGTCAGTCAGTGTGTGTGGGGGTCTGGGGTGGTCAGTCAGTGTGTGTGGGGGTCTGGGGGGGGTCAGTCAGTGTGTGTGGGGGTCTGGGGGGTTCAGTCAGTGTGTGTGGGTCTCTGGGGGGTCAGTCAGTGTGTGTGGGGGTCTGGGGTGGTCAGTCAGTGTGTTTGGGGGTCTAGGGGGGTCAGTCAGTGTGTGTGGGGGTCTGGGGGGGTCAGTCAGTGTGTGTGGGGGTCTGGGGGGGTCAGTCAGTGTGTGTGGGTCTCTGGGGGGTCAGTCAGTGTGTGTGGGGGTCTGGGGGGGGGGGTCAGTCAGTGTGTGTGGGGGTCTGGGGGGGTCAGTGTGTGTGGGGGTCTGGGGGGGTCAGTCAGTGTGTGTGTGGGGGTCTGGGGGGGTCTGTCAGTGTGTGGGGGGGTCCGGGGGGGTCAGTCAGTGTTTGGGGGGGTCCGTCAGTGTGTGGGGGGTCCGGGGGGGTCCATCAGTGTGTGGGGGGTCCGGGGGGGGGGGTCCGCGCGGGTTGCGCCCGGGTTTTTGTACCACCGCTTCCTGGGGGGCCCGCAAACGCCCGCGTCACTGGAGGGCTGAATGGCGCCGCTGCCAGCCGCTTCTGCGCATGCGCGGCATGGCAGCGGTAGTGGAAGTTAGGCGGGCCCATGTGTGGGCTGGGAGGGAGGTCCCATTCGGGTTAGGAAAGGGTGGGGGGCTGTCCCGGTCGGGCGGTCTCTGCTGTCCCGGGCAGCAGACGGGGAACGGCAACACATGTCAACAGCCGTGGCAGCGGGCGGGGAACGGCGCCGCTGCCAACCGCTTCTGCGCATGCGTGGCTTTCCTCCAGTCCCCATGATTACTGAGCATGCGCGGCTTGGCAGCGGATGTACGGGGGGAATGGCGGGCGTTAGGAGCGGCGCCGCCGGCTATCGCCGCCGCCGCCGCATATGTCATCAGCCATGTGGGGGGGGCAGCGGCCGTTAGGAGCGGCGCCGGCGGCTATCGCTGCCGCCGCATCTGATTTGTGGAGCGGGTGTGATGTCAGTGTTGGGGTTGGGCTGAGCCAGAACACAGCCCGGCCTCAACTGCCAGCACTGACATCACATCCGTTTCATTTCTGTCTCCACAATCCATTTTTGCCCCAGTTCTAATGAGGTGCCACTAAGGAAGTTTCACTTCAAAAATTGGCTGGTTCAACCTGTCCTGATGACCTGGATTTTGTTGGCAATCATATTTATTCCCTAATACAGTAAATGTCTCCTTGATGTTCAGCGAGTATCGCTCATTTTTCCTCATCTGTGATCTCACAGGCTTCAATAGAGCTTGAAGTTGATACTTTCCCATTATTATGTAATTTTTTGGGCACAGAGCTCCCAAATCTCACTTATTTTGGATCCTTGGTCAGCATCTCTATAAACAAAAGGGGACACTGTGACACTGGGGGAGGTATGACTTCTGGGGCAGAAACATGGGAACCTTTCACCCTGATGCCAAAATACATTTTTTGTACCCCACACCTTCTAAACGAGCGACACTAGGGCCCCTATTCAATATATTGTGCATCTGGCCCACTTAGGGTTGCCAGGTGTTCGATATTGAACTGGACTGTCCTGTATTTGGACACTCTGTCCAGTAAAAAATGAGAGGTACTGTAATAGTGGACATTTGTGTCCGGTATTTTCCTCCCTGGACATAGTGACCTGACGCACCTTTCAGCATTAAGTCCAGTATTTTCGGAGAAGCCACCTGGCAACCTTGGCCCACTCCTCTTCAGAAGATTTTAGTCTCATTCATTTGAATGGAGTTGAACTCTGATCTACCACAGGGAAGCGGCTTCACATCGCATTAAAGAGGGGCCTGTGTGAACGGCCTGGCCTTCAGCAATGGAACTTTACTTGCATAATTCTGACTCATTCTGGCATTGAGTGAGACACCTTTTCAGTCTAGACCAGGGGAGAGCAAACTTTTGGATCTTACTTTTTTACCGGTGTCAAATGACGCCGCGGGTGACGTCACATGACCCACGTTGCCAAAGCGGCAGGCGTCAAATGAGTGGGGTCATGTGACTTCAAGTCACATGACCCTGCGTCATCAAATTTCCATGGCAACGCAGCCCAACAAGGCTTCTGAATCCCGGTAAGTAGGTTACATAGGCCTCGCGCGATCCCCCGACATTTAATTTAAATGCCTTGGGGATGAGTTCGTGGCCTCCCCCAAAAAGTCTTGCGCCCCCCAGTTTGCCCTCCGCTGGTCTAGAACACAAACAATGCTGTGAGTAACTGAAGATATGATGGACCAGTGTATGATGAAGGTTGTGGTGGAGCAGAAAAAAGTGTGCGTGTGCCGAGCGCTCACATTTTAAGTGAAACTTCTTTGTCTTGTGTCACTGTTTTCTCACAGAAATGTTATTTGTGAGTGTGATGCTTTCAATTAAAAATCAAAACACAATTTCAATGCCAAAACCCAAAGAAGTTTGACTTAGAACACGTGTTTTAGCTATTTGCACTGCCATATTTATAGTAACTGTGAATTCCTTGTGTCAGAGTGTGTCAGAGTGTGTGAGTGTGCGTGTGGTCTCTGTATCCTGCTGCAGGTGTGCCCAGCCAGAGTCAGCCCCCCCTCTCTCCTCCCCCTGGCGGGGACACGGCGGACGGCTCTCCTGGCCAGACCCACCACCTCCCTTTTCACCGGACAGGAAGGACGAGCAGCCCCCCCTCTCTCCTCACCCCGGTGAAGGTGCGGGGACACGGTGGACGGATCTCCAGGCAAGACTCGCCGCCTCCCTCTTCATCAGACAGGGAGGACGAGTTGTCCCTGTTTGAGTCCCCCGGCCCACAGCAGCTCCCACTCTCTCCCCCCGGCGGAGCTGCGGACACGGCGGCCGGATTTTGTGTGTGTTCTCTCTCTCTCTCTCCCATGGAGCCAGCGCTGATTTCATCCTAACTGGTGCAAGCTGGCAACACTGTTGCGGGGACGCGGTGTGTGTGTGTCTCTTTCCTCTCCTCCCCCGACGTCGCTGATATATATATATATATATATATATATATATATATATATATATATAAAAAAAATATATATATATATACATATATATATCAAATAAAATGATCACTTGTGAGCACATTCACATGTCTTAGACAGGTCTGCACCCCTGCCTTTCACCATTATCACCTAGAATACAGTGATTCCACTGCAGCAAGGGATTCTGGGAAATGACATGCAAATGAGCACACAGTGCCACCTTTTGCTTCAAAACCATTAACATGGTTCCCTATAGGAATCTTTACTATTGTATCATCTATCAGTAGAGATGTGACTGTCCAGCTGCTGCTTCAAGACATTCTTGTCTCCTCCAGTCAGTAGATGGCTCTAAACATCCCCGCTCGATCTGCATGCGATTATTTCAGTCTGAATGGTAGCTCAGTGCTACTGAGTTCCCCGTGCAGAGCCTTTTCTGTGGGTCCGTCCCTTTAATTCTTCCCCCTCCAGCAGAGACACTGTCTGTGTGATCCATGCGGTCAGAAGCTCTCTGACACATGCAGACAAATACTGTTCTACAATCTTTAGGTCCAGCCTAATGCAGATATAGACAGCACCATAGCTATCCAATACAACCCTAGCAGGCAGTGAGCACAAACTTATACATCATAAATACATCACACACATAAGTACATGCATACACCGAGTCTGATTCCCACACACAGTAACACACCATCACCTTCCTGCTGTTCCTCTCACAAACTATCACAGATATAGCTTTAAAGTGTTTACTGGTTCCCTTGTAGTGCATCCACTTGTCCTACTTTCCATCAGCCATTACAGTGAAAGGGAGAAGGTAAGAAACAGATATATATTTGAGGCACGTTAGTTTGTGCTTGTATTAGAGAAATCTCCACAAGGCCACGTTTTATACACCTTTCCAGCAATAAATGGTTACATTGAAACTTGTATCCTCTGTCAGAAAGGGGTCAGACATGGCATAGCCTCCTTCCTATTGTCTCAGTTTGTGTTAACAAATATATACTCTTTCGTCATATAATGTTATTGTGCTCCCACATTGTACTGTGCTGCAATATATGTTGGTGCTATACAAATTAAAGATTATACTGGGCCATGTACAGTAAGACCAACTGTACCTAGTAAACGGAAAGTTTGTGTGTGGGTGGTATGGTTGCTGTGACGTCTGTAAGGTTATGTATTCTGCGGCCCATGAAAACCACATTAAGATAGTTGTATCATAAGTACATGAAGGCCCATGTTTACTAAGCAGTGCCATCCTTTAGGACATCTTCTGACCCAAAAGAGACTTTACGGCCTGTTCAATTGAATGGCATGTAAGGTGTCCTATGGAATAGCGCAGCGTAGTAATTATGGACCACAGGCCCTTATTCTGTAAGGTGTCATAGCGCAAATGACGTGCTATTGCATTAAAAGCCCCATTAAAGTCAATGGGACTTTTCATGCATTAGCAGGTCATCTGCACAATCGCACCTTACAGAATAAGCCCAATAGTCTGTAAAATCCCAAATTTGACGTTGATACGTTTCACATTCAGTCGCTTTTACAGATACACCTGTGCTCTGCAATGCATTGCAGGCGGGAAAAGGGTTAATGAAGAATTAAAGCGGAGGGCTTCTGTGCTTAAGTTGAGCAAATGTGGAGTTTAAACATGTATTTTCTATTCCTTAGGTTTGCTCAGCATGCTTCTCATAGAAGAAAAGTATAGATCAGTTGCTCAGATGTTACTATCCTCAGGGACTTGCCCTCGATGTGTCCTTCGCTTCTGTGGTGTTGGATTTCCAGCCCCTTACCGGCTTCCATACAAGGTCTCCATTTGATTCATTTTCATAGCGATTCTCTGCTGCAAAACTTAGGAATGCGCTCTTTATATTTCTCTAACTTCCTTCCCCTATGGCAGCACACAGCAGTTGGGTCATATGTCTCTTCCCAGCTGGAGGACAGAAAGCACTTTAACACACACACACACACACAGGGACGAGATATTAGCCACATTTCCTGGATGCCAGTCTGGTCTGTTCTAATCTGCAGGATGTTAGAATGGATCAAGCTGTTTTTTTCTTTATTTTGTCCTATAATGGAAACTTTACAGAAGTAACATCCTGTACATAGGTATTCTTTGGGTGGACATCATTCTGTGTAAGTAGCTGACTCGAGAAACACAGAGAGATGATGCTGGACTGCAGCCTTGTACACCCAACACACATCTTATACGCTCTTCAAGGCAGGAATTGTTTTCTTGTGTTTGGAACATGTACTGTACTTTAACTCTTTGGGTATCAGAAGTCCTATGACACCTATATGCTACAGGTACGCCAGGCTCCTGACCATGTGATCTCATGCATAGCAATCATATGGCCCTGACTTGGCCCCAAATAAGACAGCGGTAAACGTGATCTGCCCTACAACACGAGATAGAAAAGCCACAAAGTTCTCTGAATGTCATAAGGCTCACTAGTATGACAAATGATTTCTTGAAAACATCAAGAGGCACTCAAGGCGACGCGTGTGGAGCCAAGGTAAGTAAAAGTTTACAGAGGCCCTGCAGCTCCCCCGGCACTTAATTTAAGTGCAGTTGGGAAGCACACAGGGCCTCTGTAAACCCCGCGCCCCCCCCGCAAGCAGTCTCGCGCCCTACCAGTTTGCACACTGCTATATTAAGGTATTGTATTTGAAGAACTTTTTAGGGTTGATCTTACTTTCCAATGCAATACTTTTTTCGTATTCAATTTTTGCTAATCTGGTTGCCCTTTTGCAACTTTTGTTATATTCCTTATAAATCTGATATGATTCCTCCGTACCATCTGATTGTAATACTCTAAACCCCTGCCTCTTCCTTTTCTATTTCCTCCCCTGCCTGTTTATATAGCCACATTGGTTTAGACTATTTTCCTTTTTATATTTATTAGCCAAGGGTATACACTGATAAGTTTACTTATCTAACAACGTTTTAAAGACTGCCCATTTATGTCTACATTTTTTCCTGCAAAAATGTCATCCCAATTTATTCCTTGTAAATTATTCCTTAGTTTATTCAAATGTGCGTTTCTAAAATGTAAAGTCTTTGTTGAACCTGTATAATATGGATTTTGACACAAAAGTATTTTGGCTTCCCCAATATCACAGATATTTGGAGGTTTATAGCATATCCCCAGAAACAGTTTTTTTTTGTGCTTTTACCTCCACTGCTAATTTCTATCCACAAAGTTTCTACATTTTCAGCAAACCCTTCATAAACACCTTCCCTTACAATAGGTTATAAATGTGGTTTAACATATAAGCATACGCCACCACCTCTTCTATTTGCTCGATCCTGCCGATAAAGGGAATAACCCTCTAAATTAACTGCCCAGTTTTGAGTTCCTTCCCACCATGTTTCAGTAATTCTTATGATATCATACTGCTCCCTTCCAGCTGTTAATTAAAGCTCCCCCATTTTATCGGTCAGCGTTCTTGTATTAGCAAGCATGCAGGACATACTTGAAAACGAGAGGTAATCTCAATGTATTACTTCCTGGTAAAACATTTTATAAATAACATTTCCAGGTTTGACCTGTCTGTAGTATTGTTATTTTATCTGCTTATACTTTTCTAATCCCATTGAATTTAGTCTTTAGAAGTTTACTTGGTTAATCTGTATTTAATATGGATTCCTCCCTGCATGCCAAATCCCACTTCTCCCCACTACACCTCCATCACCCATAGCTATTTCCCCATTCCTATATATGCTGTCTAATCTATTATATCTTGCTTGTCCCTCCACCCTCCTTTTCTAGTTTAAAATCTCCTCCACCCTTTCTACCACCCTCCTCCCTAGTATAAAGATGGCATCTCTCAGAAAAGGATACCCAATGCTTTAAAAAAAAACAAACGCTCCTTCCTACACCACTTTCTTAGCCATGCATTAACCTCCAAACCTCCAAAGCTCTAACTGCCTGGGGTAGTGCATGACGACACTAGTAGTATTTCTGAAAATACTGCCTTGGAGGTCCTTGCCTTAAGCTTGTGGCCTAGATCCCTGAACTTATTTTCTAGGACCCTCCATCCTTCTCTAACTTTGTCATTGGTGTCAACGTGTGTCAAGACAGCCCGGTCAATCCCAGCCCCTCCCAACAATCTGTCTAACCAATCCACAATGTGCCGAACCCGAGCATCCGGGAGACAACAAACTGTTCGGGTCATGTGGTCACGGAAATAGATTGTCCTCTCTGCCCTTGTAATAATGGAGTCCCCTACCACCACAGCCTGTCTTGTTCTCTGAGTATCTTTAGTCACACCTGTGCTGGAGGAACGTTTCCCCTGGCTGCTAGAGGAATCAGTCTCCCCCAGTCTTGCCATTCCTGCCCTGACACTTCCAATATCATTCAATCTGGGAAATCTATTGGGGTTGGTCAGCTCAGAGCTGACCTGCCTCTTCCTCTTCCCACTGCTTCCCCTTCTGTTATCCAGCTACCTACCTGTTCCTGGTCCTCACTCAGAGCTCCACCCTCTGCACCACTAGTCTCAGCCAGGGCCTGCACAGTTGGCATTAAACTCCTTTCAAGATTGAAGGAAATTGATAATGTTGCAAGTTGCCTCTTCAAATCAGCAATCCGAGACTCCAAAGACATCACCTGCTCACATTTTCCACAAAGGTATGCTCTCTGGAACAGCTCCTCCCAGGGCACATACATGTGCCAAAACGTGCATTGAGTGGCATTCTCAATCCTATAGTATTAAGTGCTAACAATTTACTGTGCTTCTATATGCCATCTTGTTTCACACCTTCCCTGTTTTAACTCCTGGTTATACTGTAACTCCACGCTTAATCCAAAATCAACTTGAACCACATGAGTTGCAAATATAGTTTCTAGTATATGAATTCAAAGATAGATAAATATACAAATGAAACAAAGTAGCTTCACTTTAATATCCTTCTCGTTTAGGATCTGGCATGTGACCTGCAAAAGTACCTGGCTCCATGCCTTGGTGATGCAGCTGATGCCACTGATGCTCCACCGAGCAAAAAGGTCAGGCTTGAGGAAACACATGGGTGTGAACATCTGGACGACAGTGGAAAACTGGATTCCACAAAGCCTGAAGATGTGAATGCTACTCAGAATCCAAGCACCTGTAATCTGTGCCTGGGAATTCTTCAGCACTTTTGTGAAACAGAGTTTGTTAAAAAGGTAACATACATACATTCTTCTTCACAGAAAGAAAACACCATTTAACAATTCAGCTTTTAACCACAATTGAACAATGTTATTGTGTAGCATTGCAATAAAGTAAATATATAATCACTTGGGAGCACATTCACATGTCTTAGGGCTGTTATATATACAGCATGCGGCCGCGCGTGCCTATACGAACGCACGTGCCGCATGCTTTTCCTGTCCATAGAGCCGGGAGCTGCAGGTAATGTGTGTGTGTGTATGTGTGTGTATATGTGTGTGCATGGGTTTTGTGAGTGAAAGGAAGTCCTAAATAAGATTTTTTAAAGAAAAAAAAAGTTTAATAAATATTTTTTTTTTTTAGTTCTTCAATCATTGACACACACACACACACACACACACACACACACACACACACACACACACACACACACATACACACATACATACACACATGCACATACATACATACATTTGAGCGCAGGCAGCAGCGCGAAAAGATGATTTTCCTCATCTTCGCCGCTGTCTGTCGGCTCCCCTCTCCCTCCCCTCTCCCCTCTCCCTGCCGTGCGCGTGCCCTTGTATTGAATGGCTGACTTGACGTCAGCCAACTAAAATTACACGCGTCGCATGGTGTAGCACGTGCCCGGCACTATAGAACGTGCCTTAGGCAGGTCTGCAACCTGGTTTTCGCCATTATTACCTAGCATACAGTGCTTCCACTGCAGCAAGGGATTCTGGGAAATTACATGCACATGAGCACACAGTAGGTATATGTATATAAAACCAGGGCTTGACAAATTACCCAAAAAGCTACTCGCCCAACCAAAAAAGCTACTCCTAATAAGACATAATAAGAACATGTGTTTTTGATAACAGTTTATTTATTGTATTATATTTATACTTTACTACAATTAGTCCTTGTTACATTATTATTTCATATGAAAATAAAGAAGGTAACCTGTATAAAATTAAAGTATATCTGTGATTACTTTTTCTTTTTTTTTTTTTTCAAAAGTATTGATAGAAATGGCTAGACAGTGTTTTAATAATCACAGGACCATTTTCTTCTATATGATACCATTTAAGATTATACCCTGGCATACAAAATGTAATAAAGTGCTCTTAAACCAGTTTTGTTTGATTTTGACTGCCAGGTAGAATACAAAAAATCTGGAATTGCCAATCAGACATCTCTACCTCCCTATAATCACCCCCCGCCCCTCAATAGAGAACACAAGAGAGAAAAAATCCTTCTGGGTGGGTGCACTCCTAAACAAATCCGTTTGATGCAGATTGTACTTAGTTATATATTGCCTCAGTGATTTAACTTTCGGCCGCGTCCATGCTGCCTGCTCGCGAGTGCGAGACGGAGCACTGTGATGTTGCGCTTGCTTGCAGCAGAGGCGATTCCTGGACCGAGCTGTTGCGCAGGGGCGTTATGACGTCACAGAGCTGGTTCTCCCTCATTGGGCGGACCGCTCGCGTGACCCGGCCGTCGCGCCGCAAATACAAAATAATTTGTTTCGGCTAAACCGCTCTCCGGCCAACGCTCACATGCACGCGGACCATACACAATCACATTATAAGTGATTCATCTCGCAGCGCTCTCAAACGCAAGCAAGCAGCAAGGACGCAGCATTACAAGTACAGATTCCTATGTATCGCAAGACTATCTGAAGTCTCGCACAAGTAGGAGAAGCCTTCTAGGTGATGGCCACACTACTTGGCATATATATATATAATCTATAAAATATATAAAGAATATATATACACACTCTTTCCATTAATGATAATCAATGGCTGGTTGATTTTGATTTCCAGCCTAAGGGCTGGGACCCGCTGCGCCCGGCGGCGCGGGCGGCCGCGCGAGTGTTCCCCACCAGCAGGGGAATCCTTCTGAGCCGGTCCCAGCCCCCCCTCGCTGCACGGCTCACTACGCGCTCTGACGCGTCAGCCGCCAGGGGATGCAAGAAAATTGTGATCCCGAGCGGTGACGCGTCACGTGGTGCGCTGGTGAGCCTATCAGCGCCGGTGGCGGGAGCGGGAGCTGTCAGACAGCTTCCTACACAAGGTAGGGTGTGTGTGTGATTTGTGGGGGGAGTGAGCGGGAGCTGCTACCTTCCAGCAGCCCGCAGCAGCTCCCTCCTGCAGCCCGGGAGACCGAGCCCGTGGAGGGAGGGGGGGGAGTAGCGGGTCCCTCCGCTCAAACCACGCCCCCCCCCTCCCGCTCCGGCTCCCTACAGACCGCATATTGCGGTCTGTGCCTGTCAGCGCGCCGCCTGTCTGCAGTGCGGGTGCACTGACTGAGGAAGCACCTCAGTCTTACCTTACCTTAGGCTTCGCCCATGCTGCCGAAGACAGCGCTGTGGTGTGCGCGACGTCACCCGCGTTTAGCGGGAGCGTTTTTTGGCCAAGGTAGACGGGGCGTGTCTGTGACGTCACGGAGCTGGTTCGGCCTCACTGGCCCTCACGTGACCTGGCCGTCGCGCCGAGGAATCAGTTTCAACTGATTCTTCGTGCACCACACGCCCCCTCGAGCGCACGCACGGTCTATGGGCGCCTCCACGCGGTCTTCAACGGCGCTTATAGTGCCGGCGACGGTGACGTCATGCTGCGGTCGCTGGAAAAATCAAATTGACTTGACTTCCAGCAATCGCGACCAACCCGTCGCTCCATCGCGTCGCTTCTACTATAAGCGCACGCGACGGCAGCAATGCATTTGTTTTGTCACGTCGCCGACACTATAAACACAACCTAAGTGTAGTATAACACGCACCTCTAGCCTGGTAATCAGATAATAATTGTGGTCTGCCGTGAAGTTGGCTCAGGGGCTTACAACAATTTTGGCCAAAAATGTCAAACTAAAAGACCATTTTACTTAATTGATATTTATACATATATATTTAGGCACTGTACCGTGTATGAGTTTCACTGGATGTGCTAAAACTGAGCTTTGTCTGTGTTTTATGTTCTGTCTCTGGTTTTAAATAATCAGATAATAAGCTGTGTAAACGTGCAGATACTCTTTAGAAATAGGGTATCTGAATAGCAAATAATTAAATGAATACTTTTAATACATAAAGTTAAAAAACGCTCAAATGATAAAAGTAATAAAATGAGGGTCACTAGAGACTGTGTGC